>NW_026000170.1:9656501-9677459 GCF_001458135.2 Marmota marmota marmota | reverse complement strand
TTACAAAAGCTATATCCCAACCAGTGGATTAACCCATTTGATGCATTAACAATTTGAAAGGACTACTGTACTAGGTAGTAACCATAGGCAGGTAGCATGTAGGCTGGAGGTAGTAGGTCACTAAGGGTATTCCTTGAGGTTGTTATTTTGTCCCTGTTACCTCAGTTATTGTATATGATTCTTGGCTATCATGAGCTGAGTAGTTTTCCTCCTCTATGCCCTTCTTCCGTATCTACCTTACCTCAGACCCAGAACAATGGAGTTGAACGACCTTGGATTGAAACCTCTGAAACTGTGAGTCAAAATAAAGCTTTCCTCATTTAAGTTGTTCTTGTCAGGTATTTTGGACAACAGTGATGAAAAGCTGACTAACATTGTGATCAGTGTAATATTCTTCCCTTCCTCTTACATTAGTAATACTCTGCTAGAATATAACCTGACAAGTACCAGGTGGATATGGCTTACCTTAGGTCCTAATGCAAGCATATATTCTTCTTTCTATGTAAGAATAAGTTTGTACTAGAAAACTGCCTGGCATACACTAGCACTTAAAAATGATTATTTTATTTCTATTAATTATGAGTTATGTTGCATTACAATATAGAGCTTGACAATACCAGATGCTCCAAGTATGCTTATTTTTTTCTCCTATGAGTGAATAAGAAGATAAACATTAGGGACCTAATGTGTACTGATATCATTTCATTGACTTATGTTTGATGTTACATTATAAAAGGGATACTTGGCAATTAATACATATTGATTTTCTTTTTCAATCTGAGAGTAAACATTAACGAGACTAGTAGAGAGTCACTTACTGCCAATGCATTCTTTCCCTGTGTGTGAATAAAGTTATACTAGAATAAGCTTTTGAATATACTGGCTGTTCACTGCATGACAGCTTCCTTTCTACTATGTGTGAGAAATATTGCAAAAATATATGTGGTCTATACCAAGCATTGTATGCACACTTGCGTGTTCCCTTTTTATGTGAGAAATGTGCTATGAGAAAGTATGGCTAATACTAGTTGCTTCACACTGGTAATTATCTTCCCATATATATGAGTAAGATTGTGAGGTATATACTAAGTTATCAATGGATGATTATTTACTCTGAACCATGCATAAGTAAAGATACTAGACTACAATGTACCAGATAGCACTGGTTCATTTCATACTTGCTTAATTTCCCCATATGTGTGTGTCTATTTGGGCTAAAAGAGTGTGTGGCATTCCCTAGGCAATCAATGTATTTGTGCTTCCTTCTTCCTACAAATGAATAAACTAGTATTGTAACAGTACCTTATGAATGCTCAAGGTATGTTGGTTCTCTTTTAGTGAGTCACATAGTACTAGAATTGTGCTTGGAAAACACCTGGTGCTCAATTCAATTATTTCCTGCTACTTGGGATGAGTAACTTTGTTCTAGAATGGGATCTGGTATACACTAAATACTAAATGCAAGCTTGTCTCTTTACCTATGTTTGAGTACAATTGTATTCCAATAGTACTTGAGATATAATAGAGTACATACTCTATGTACAGTGAATTTCTCCTTATTAATATGAATGATGATACAGTAGGATAGTAGCAGGTATTTATTAGAGTTTCAGTGCTTACTTAAATTTTTCCAACTATATGAAAGTAAATCTGTATTACAAAAGTACTTGCTATGTACCAGGCACTTAAAACAAATCTGTGATCTTTGCTGATATATAGGTATTGGTGAATAAAATATTTTCTGATATATATGAGGTGCTCAATGCATACTTTCTTAACTATCCTTTGTATGTATAATGTTATTCCAGCATATAGTTTAGATGTATTGAGCATGTGTTTGTTTCTTCATATTTGTGAGGACGTTGTACTGAATAATATCAAGAATATATAAGACACTGTGTAAGTAAGAGTTTTTTTTCTACAGAAATAAACAAAATGAATCTAAAACACACACACACATGCACACACTATATATATGGATATATGCATATACATGTATATGTGTGTGTGTATAAAGCTTTCTTTCCATGTATGTGTAATGATGCAGTATTTTCATGATTGAATAAAAGTATCTGTCAGAGACCTGATACATCATGCAGACTTATTTTCTCCCCATAAATATAAACAAAGTTGAGAGAGAATTGTAGCTCTCACAACTTGTTTTCCTCCAAGTAGCAACTTAAGGGATGATTTCTTCTTTATCTTCTTTGGTGGTAATGCAGTAGAAGAGTGCTTAATATTTACTCCAATAATATCTGGCATATACTAAGTATTCGGTGGCTATTTTTCATGTGAGAAGTGCTGTATTGAAATGCGACTAGTATGTACTCGCTGCTCGTATATACCTGTTTTATTTCCACCTATGTGTTAGTAGTTTTGTAGAATCCTGCTATCATGTGTTATTTGTTCTCTATATCCTTCTTTTCTTTGCATATGGAATGCTTTATATAAGATCTGACATTTACTAGATGCCTATGTATGCTCATATCATTCTGCTATGTATCAGTAAGTGTATAACTAATAGTATCATTTTATATATGCTAGGACTCAACCCATTATGACTTAATTCCACTATGCGTAAGCAATTCCACTATGCATAAGCAATATTATTCTTGAATAACTCCTGGATTAAACTAGATAAACCATATAAGCTCATCTTCTTCTTCTGTGTGAGTAATATTGTATTAGAATAGTTCATGGGTGATATTATGTGTGTCTTTGTCCTTTCACACATGTGTGAATAATGTTATAATGCAATAGAACCTGTCATCTGTTAGGAGAACAGTGGATGCATTTTTCTTTCCCCAATGTGTGATTCATGTTGTGCTAGAGTTTCCTGGCTTATACATGATTGTATTCCTCCTACTATGTATGTGTAATGTGGTAACAGAATACATTCCAGATATGATCATCATAAAACTTTATTTTCAAATCAGAAAGGAGATAAACATTTGTGTGAGTAATGTTGTACCCAGTGTGATCTTGTTTCCTTTCTATATGAGCTAGTGATGGTGCACTATAATCATATTTGACATATGGGAGGCACCAGATACATGCTTGCTTCCTACCCACTATGTGTGAGTTATGTTAGATATAATAAGTGATTAACATATACTAGATGCTCAAGTGTTTCTTTCCTTTTATTTATATGCGTGAGTAAATTTGTTCTAGAACAATGCCTGACCTGCTTGGTTATATCTGTTGTTCCAGGTATATTAGTTTTTTTTCTCTGTGTTAGAATATTATTTGACTAGATTAGTGCCTGGTATATATTAGATAGTTAATGTATGCTTACTTTTCCCCCTAATGTGTTGAGCAATGAAGTATTATAACAGTGTCAAACACATATAACAGGCTCCATTCATAACTGCTCCTTTCCCCTATAGGTGAGTAAATTTGTATTAAAATACTCCCTGTCTCATAAAAAACACATAGGAAAGATTGCTTCTTTTATCCTGCTGTTTACCTTTTTACCCAGTACTGCTCCTGACATTTTGTAGACAATCTATAGAAATTATTTTCTTCCCTGTGTGTGTAAGTAGTTGTACTAGAATAGCACTTGGCATATTTTAGGCACTTCAGTAGTCTTACTCCCTTTATCCTAGGATAAAGCAAATTGTACTAGAAATGCTGGCTGTCATAAACAGGTACCTGACACATGCTTGTGACTTTTCTTCCAATTATAGGAAGTATTGCATGTTAATGGCAATACCAGATATTCCAGGCATGCCCATTTGCTCCTCCTGGAGGGAATAAGATTGTACAAGAATATTAACCTGAGTATACTGGTGGTTTGTTTCCTTTCCCTGTGTGAGAGTGATGTGCTGTAATAGCACCAGGCATATTCTAAATGATTAAAGCATTCTCATTTCTCCTACCTGAGTGTGAGTAACATCATTCTGGACCAGTGGCTTGGCATATTAATGAAGCTTAATGCAATCTTGTTTTCCTTCTCTTATGTATGAGTAATTTTTACTATAACAGGACTTGGCACATAATGGATATTCAATACATGGTAATTTCCTTCTCCCTACATGTAAGTTATGTTTTAATAGAATACTTTCTGGCATATATTAGGTGCTTCATGCATTCATATTTCCTTCCCCCATCTGTTGATAAGTTTACCTTAAAAACAAGGCCTTGCATATTCTAAGTTTTCAGTGTATTGTTTTTTATCTTATATGTAATTAATGATAAATTATAACTGAGTCCAACATAAACTGCTTACTCGGTGCATGCTTTGTTCTTTCCCTTATTTTCCTGGAAGAATATCTAAAATCTACTATGTATTTTTATGTATGCATATTTTCTTCCCATATATGTAAATATTAAAATAGTATCTGCTATGTATTGGATGGTTAATACTTATTTCTTTCCCTCTATGTGTGAATAATGCTAAAGTTGAATCATGCCTAGCATATTCTAGATGTTCATAATAATCTTGTTTCTTCCTCCTGATTATGAGTAATAATATGCTAGAAAAATGTTTCATCTAAACTAAGCTTTAAATATATGCTCAATTCCCTTCTAAATGAATAACAGTTTATAAAAGTACAGTGGCATATATCAGGTTATGAGTACATGCTTATTTCCTCTCTATATGTAAGTTTGTAGTAGTACCTGGTACATTGTAAGTAAATAATGTAACATATCTTTTTCATATATGTAAGTAATACTATGTTAAAATAATGCCCCCTCTTTTATGTGAGTGATATATTAGAATAGTTCATGGATATCATAAGCTCTCAGTATATTCATATTTCTTTCTATGCATGTACTAGGTGTTCAAATATGCTAGTTTTTTATGTTTGATTAATATTAGATTTCACTTGACATATTCTAGGATACTTGCATCCCTATTGTGAGTAATGTTAAAATAGTGCCTAGAGTATATTAGATTTATCCATCCATTTTTGCTGTTCTTATCTATTTAAGATCTTAAGCAATAATTGTGTTGCCATGTACTTGGTGCTTAATGCATGCTTATTACTTTCATTTATGTGTAAACAGTTTTTACTAGAATTGTAGTTGGCATATATCATATGCAGCATAGTTACTTATTTCTTAAAGCTGTTCCTTGGAATCCATAAGATATTCAAGGCAAGCTTCCTTCCTTCCTAAGTACTATTATGCTACAGTAGTAGTACCTTGACATATACTGGATGTTCAGTGAATTCTCTTTTCCTCCATGCACAAGTGTTTAATAGAAGGGAATCTGGCATACTCAGTTCATGCTTAATTCCTTCCACCTGTGTGAGTAATGTTGCACAAAAATAGTAGCTGGCATATCCTAGGTATTCATTTCTTGCTTGCTTCCTTCTACCATATGTAAGTAATTTTGTACTAGATGATTGCCTGGCATTTAAAAAGCACCCAATGCATGCTGATTAATTTTCTCCTGCACTTGAGTTATGTTATACTAAATAACATGCCTGACATTTACTGGTAGCTTCATGAAGGTTTGTTTTCCACTATTTGTAATGTCATATTAGAAGTGTGCTTCATAAATGCCCTGTGCTCCATGCATTCTCATTTCTTTTCTGTATGTGTTAGAAAGTTTGTAATAGAATACTGGCACTCAATAGATGCTGAATGATTGCTCGTTTCCTTCCTTTCTGTGATCATAATATCATAGAATAGGATATGATAGAATAGGGCCTGGCATAACTTAAGTTGGAAGGCATGCTAATTTCCTTTCTATGTGAAGATAAAATTGAACTAGAATAGACCTGGAATGTACTAGATGATGCTCTTTTCTTTTCCTTCTGTAAGTTTGTACTAGAATAGTACCTGGCATATATTAGGTACTCTATGCTTGTATATTTTCTTTTACTTGTATCCAAGTGATATTTGAGAATTGTGTCTCCCATGTATTAAGATCTTTATGTGTGTTTGCTTTCTGCCTACTTATGTGAGTAATGTTTTACTAGAATACTACCTGATGTGTATGAGACAACCAATAAATGGTAACTTTAATGTGAATAATATTTGACCAGAAATTGAGCCTTAGATAAATGATAAATTCCACACATGCTTATACTCTTTCCTGTGTGTCAGTATTTTTGTTTGTAAATTCTGCTTGGCAGTATTGGATGTTCCATGAAATCTTTCTTTCTAAATATGTGTGATTAATGTACTAGGATAGCACCAGAAAATAGTGGACTATTTATATTTGAGCATTTTTCAGTCTTATTGAAGCTTAATTGATAAACAAAAATCATATGTGTATTTATGGTAAATAATTTGCTGTTTTCTATATCTATAGATTATAAAATGATCACTAATATCAAGCTAATCACAATGTCTATAATCTCACATTGTGATTATCATTTTCTTTTCTTAATATTGTTATTGTTGATATGTTCTTTGGAGAAATTAAGAAACTTTAAGATCTATCCTCTAAGCACATTCCAAATGTACAATTTGGTAATGTTAATTCTAGTTACATTGTTGTATGTTAGATGTCCACAGGTATCGATTTTACACAACAGAAATCTTTACATTGTTCAAAATCTCCCCACTTCCCCCTGGAAATAGTACATCCCCTAACCCATTGTGACCAATGCATTACTCTGCTTCTGTGAGTGAGCTTTTTTATTTTAAATTCTGGGTATATATGAGGTATTGCAATAATTTACTAAGTCTGTCTTTATTTAGCATGAGACTTCCAGTTTTATTCATGTTATTGCAACTGCAGGATTATTGATATGGTGTGTGTGTGTGTGTGTGTGTGTGTGTGTGTGACATTTTCTCATCTGTCCATGCAACAATATGGCAGGGTAGATTGCAATATACTGATTCTATATTCTTTGGATATATGCCCAGTAGTGGGGTTGATGGCTCATATGATAGATATACTTTTAATATTTTGAGGAAATGCCTTATTATTTTCCACAATGGCTGTAACAGTTTACATTCCTCCCATCACAGGATGAGGATTCCCCTTTTTTTTTTATACCCTCCGTCACACTTGTGTTTTGGATTTTTGATGTAGTTTTTCTAACCAGTGTGGTTTTGATGTGCATTTCCCTGATGATTAACGATGTTGAACATTTTTTCATATATCTGTTGACCATTCATATGTCTTCTTTTGAGAAATGTTTACATAGTTCCTTTGCCCATATTTAATTGGGCTATTTATCATTTTGCTATTGTGCTACATGAGTTCCTTACATGTTTTGAATACTGACTAACAGATATGAGTTGCAAATGTTTTATTTCATTTTGCAGGTTACCATTAACTCTATTGATATCGTTCTTTTCTGTGTAGTTATTTTTTGATATGTTCAAATCTGCCTACTTTTTTTGCCTCTGCTTTTGATATCATATCCAACAACTATCATTCAAGACAATGACAAGAAGCTTGGCCCCTACATTATTAGTTAGTAGTTTTACACTTTCAGGGCTTAGGTTTGGTCTTTAGTCCTGAGTTAATTCTTGCATGTGGTATAAAATAAGGGTAAATATATTTCTTCATTTGGATGTCCAGTTTTCTCAATACCATTTGTTGAAAAAATGATCCTTTCCCTACTGTGTGTTCTTGACAACTTGTCAATTGATCATAAATGTATACATTTATTTCTGGGCTCTCTCTTCTGTTCTATAGGTCTATATTTTTTATTTCCATTTCATACTGTTTTGATTATCAGAGTTTTGTAATACAGCGATACAGCATGAATTGTGATGCCTCTAGATCTTTTTTTTTTTTTTGGTAGTTGCTTTTGCTCTTTTGGATCTTTTGTGATTTTACATGAATTGTAAGATTTTTTTTTAATCCATAAAGAATGACATTAGGGTTGTAATAGGGATTACATTAAGTTTGTAGATCACTTTGGGTTTTATAGGTATTTTAAAAATATTACTTCTTCCAAACCAAAGACACAGAATGTCTTTCCATTTATCTATTTCTTCTTTATTTTTTCAATAATACTTTATAATCAATAACGTACAAATTTTTAACTTCTTTTGTTAATTTATTCTTAGGTTATTTCAGTCCTTTTATTGATATTGTTAAGGGGATTGTTTTCAGAACTTCATTTTCAGATGGCTCATTGTGTATAGAAACATCACTAATTTTTGTATTTTAATTTTGTATCCTGAAAATTTAGGGAATTTATTTATTATATTTGGGAGGGGTTATATCCAGGATTTTCTACATATATCTTCAACCAGATAATCTTATTTCTTCCTTTCAGATTTTTATTTATTTTTCTTGTCTAATTGCTCTGGCCAAAACTTTTAGTACTGTATTTAATAGAAGTGGTGAGAGTAGGCATACCTTACCTGTTCCTGATTTTTGAGGAAGAGTTTTCCCATCAATTATGAGGTTATCTGTTATGATTTTATTCATTGAAGTAAGTTACTTTTATGTATGTTTTGTTGGAGTTTTGTGGGTGGATATTGAATTTTGTCAAATATTTCTGCACATATTGAAATAATCATGTATGTGGTTCTTCAGATTCATTTTGTTAATGTGGCATATCACATTGATTGTTGTGTATAGTTAAATTATGGTGATAATGAGGGTGTATAATCCTTTTAATGTGCTCTCAAATCCGGCTTTCTAGTGTTTTATTAAGGAATTCTCAGAGTGTTCTTTTAAGACTCTGGTTTCAGGGTCATGCTATAGAAGTTGAGTTTGTGAGGGTTCCTCATCTAATTTTTGGAAAAGTTTAAAAGCCATGGTATTAATTTTTTAAATGTTTGGTAGAATTCATCCATGAAGACATCAGGTCCTGGCTTTTCTTTGTTGGAAATCTTTTGATTACTACCTTAGTCTCCTTTATTTCTTACTGTTCTATTCAGGATTTTTCTTTCTATTTGATTCAATTTTGGTAAGTTGTAGGTTTTTAGAAATGTATGCATTTTTTCAGATTA
The DNA here is from genome assembly GCF_001458135.2 of Marmota marmota marmota. Taxonomy (NCBI): domain Eukaryota; kingdom Metazoa; phylum Chordata; class Mammalia; order Rodentia; family Sciuridae; genus Marmota; species Marmota marmota. The sequence goes on along the minus strand of NW_026000170.1, from coordinate 9,668,582 downwards.
TCCAATTTGTTGGCATATTAACTATTCATGAGAGTTTTTTTTATAATAGTCCTTTAATTCTGATGCATACGTTGTAGTGTCTTCTTTTTCTTTTGAGTTTTAAAAAATTCAATTTGTCTCTTTTTTCTTAGTCTAGGTAGGTTTTACCAATTTTTTCTAAAAAAATACAACTTAGTTTTTCTAATTATCTATTTGATTTATTTCTGCCATAATATTATTTCCTTTTTTTCTGCTAAGTGTATTCTTAGTTTGTTCTTCTTTTCATTGAAGTATAAGGCTAGTTTGAGATCTTTCTTCTACTATAAAGTAGCTTATTTATAACTTTTTCTATTAGAACAGCCTTGCTCTATCCCATAAATTTTAGGATGTTGTGTTTTTTTAATATATTTAAAATTTCCTCTTTAATTATAGAGTATCTGTAGTTAGATTTATGCATTAGTGGATCCTCCATATTTTAAAACTCTATTGATTTCTAATTTCATTCCATTGTGGCTGAGGAAAAATACTTGGAATGATTTTGATTTTTCAAAATCTTTCTAAATTCATTAAGTTTGGTTTTGTATTTAATGTATAATCCATCCTAAAAGTGTTCTCTGTGCAGTTAAGAACAATATGCACTTTTTTTTGCTGTTGAGTGGAAAGATCTGATGTCTTTAGGCCCATTTGATTTATAATATTGTTCAAGTGAGCTATTTTTAAATTTGTTTTCAGTCAGCAGGCATTACTATCTATTACTGAGAGTAGGGTATAAAGTCTCCTGCTATTATTGTATTCCATTCAATTAATCCCTTTACATCAGTCAATATTTGTTTTATTTACTTAGGTGTTCTTGTTTGGGTGCACATAAATGTATGATTATTATAACTTCATGTTGAGTAGAATCTATTATAATTACATAATGATCTTTTTCTCTAGATACATTTGTTTACTTTATTTGTTCTTTTTAGAAATACATGACAGTATAGTATATCTTGACATATTGATACAAACATGGAGTATATCTTATTCTAATTAGAATCCCAGTCTTGTGGTTGTACATCATGTGAAGATTCATTGTGGTGTATTCATATATGTACATAGGAAAGTTGATTTTACTTCTTGTGTTTCAGGAGTCTTGTTAAGAAATTTGGTTTCTAAGCCAAAATGATGGAGTGCTGGACCTACATTTCTTCTAAGAAGTGAAGGATTTTTGGTCAATTACCTAGGTCTTTGATCCACTTTAAGTTGAGTTTTGTGCAGGGTGAGAGATAGGGGTTTAATTTCATTCTGCTGCATAAGGATTTCCCATTTTCCCAGCATCATTCATTGAAGAGGCTTTTTCCAATGTATGTTAATGGTGCCTTTGTTTAGTATGAGATAACTGTATTAATGTGGGTTTGTCTCTGTGTCTTTTATTCTGTTTCATTGGTCTTCATGTCTGTTTTGGTGCCAATACCTTGGTGTTTTTGTTACTATAGCTCTGTAGTGTAATTTAAGGTCTGGTATTGTGAAGCCTCCTGCTTTGCTTCTCTGAGTATTGGTTTGGCTATTCTGGCTCTCTTATTTTTCCAAATGAATTTTATGAGTGATTTTTCTATTTCTATAAAGAATTTCATTGGGGGCTGGGAATATACTCAGTTGGTAGAGAGCTTGCCTTGCATGCACAAGGCCCTGGGTTTGATCCACAGCAACACACACACACACATACCAAAAACAAACAATATCATTGGAATTTTAATAGGAATTGTATTAAATCTGTATAGCACATTTGGTAGTATGGCTATTTTGACAATATTAATCCTGCTTATACAAGAATATGGGGGATCTTTCCATTTTCTAAGGTCTTCTTCAATTTCTTTCTTTGGTTTACTTTAGTGTTCACTATAGAGGTCTTTCAACTCTTTGTTAGATTGACTTCCTGTTATTTTCTTTTCTTTTAGGCAATTGTTAATGAGATAGTTTTCCTAATTTCTCTTTCAGTTGATTCATCCCTATATTGATGTATAGGAATGCAAATTATTTATGGATGTTACTTTTATATCCTGCTACTTTGCTAAATTCCTTTATGAGATCTGGAAGTTTTCTGGTGGAGTTTTTTGGGTCTTCTAAATATAGAATTATATCATCAACAAATAAGGATAGTTTGTGTTCTTCTTTTCCAATTCATACCCCTTTAATTTCTTTCCTCTCTATAATTGCTTTGGCTAGTTTCAAGGACTAGGTTGAATAGAAATGGTGAAAGAGGACATCCCTGTTTTGCTCCAGTTTTTAGAGGGAATGCTTTCAGTTTTTCTCCATTTAGAATGATATTGGCCTTGGGTTTAAGACATAGTTTTGACAATGTTGAAGTATATTTCTAGTATCCCTAGTTTTTTTTTTTAGTGCTTTGAACATGAATGGATGCTGAATTCTGTCAAATACTTTTCTGTAGCTAATGAGTGATTCTTGTCTTTAAGTCTATTGATGTGGTGAATTTTTGTTTATTGATTTCTGTATGTTGAAACAACCTTGCATCGTTTGAATAAAACCTACTTGATCATGTTGAACTACATTCTAAATGTATTTTTTTCTATGATTGCCAATATTTTATTATGAATGTTTACATCTATATTTGTCAAGGATGCTGGTCTGAAGTTTTCTTCCTTGGTATGTTTTTGTCTGGTTTTGTATCAGAGTGATACTAGCCCCATAGAATGAGTTTGGAAGGTTCCCTTCTTTTCTATTTCATGGAATAACATGAGGAAGATTGGTGGTAGTTCTTTGAAGGTCTGGTAGAACTTGGCTGAGAATCTGTCTGGTCCTGGGCTTTACTCTATTGGTAGGCTTTTGATGGTGTCTTCAATTTAATTGCTTGAAATTGATCTGATTAGATATTCTATGTCCTTCTGATTTAATTTGGGTAGGTCATATGTCTTTAGAAATTTGTCAATGTGTTCAATATTTTTTTTATTTTTTTTGAGTGTTAATTTCAAAATAGTTTCTGATATCTTCTGTACTTCAGTAGTGTCCAACATGATAGTTCTTTTTTCATTATGAATTCTAGTAATTGGAAAAATGTCTCCTCTTTCTCATGGTTAGCTTGGTTAAGGGTTTAAAATTTTATTTATTTTATGAAAGAACTAACATATAATATATATATATATATATATATATATATATATATATATATATATATATATATTTTTGGTAAAATGTGCTAATGTAAAGAATNTGTCAGTGGATATTTTGTTTTATTTATTTTTATGTAGTGATGAGGATAGAACCATGGCCTTACACATGCCAGGCAAGAACTTTACCACTGAATCACAACTCTAGCCCAAGAAATAACTTTTTGCTTTGTTGATGTTTTTGAATTTTTTTTTAAATTTCAATTTCATTGATTTTAGCTCTACTTTCAATTATTTCCTGTCTTAACTGCTTTTGGTATGGATTTCTTCTTCTTTTTCTGGGGCCTTGAGATGTAGTGTTAGCTTATTTAGTTGGTAACATTCTATTCTTTTAATGAATGAGCTCAATGTTATAAACTTTCCTTTTAGAACCACCTTCATTGTGTGCCAGAGAATATTCTGTGTACTCACTTACCTCTAAGTATTATTTTATTCCATCTCTGATTTATTCTGCTATCCATTGGTCATTCAATAGCATATTATTTAGTCTCCAGGTGTTATAGTAACTTTAATTTTTATTTTATTATTGATTTCTATTTTCTTTCCATTATGATCTGATAGGTTGTAAGGTATTATCTCTATTTTTTTTTCTTCTGTATTTGCTCAGAGGTGCTTTGTGGCCTATGATATACTTTATTTTAGAGAAATAGCCATGTGCTGCTGAGAAGAAAGTGTATTCAGTCATTCACAGATGAAATATTCTCTCTCTCTCTCTCTCTCTCTCTCTCTCTCTCTCTCTCTAAGTCTTAATAATTAATTGTACTTTTTTTTTGTTCTATGGCTCCTTCTTTAGTTTTTGTTTGGAAAATCTAACCAGTGATGAGAGAGGCATGTTAAAGTCACTCAATATCATTGTTTTTTGGCCTATTTGATTCTTAAAATTGATAAGGGTTTGTTTAATGTACATAGAGGGTCCATCATGTGGGCATGAATATTTATGGTTGTTATTTCTTGTTGTTGTATAATTTCCCTAAGTAGTATAAAATGTCCTTCTTTGTCCCTTCTGATTATTTTTGGCTTGAAGTACTTTTTTTGTGATATGAGGTTAGAAACCCCTGCTTGTTTATGAGATCCATGTGAATTATATTTTTTTTCCATCCTTTTACTCTCTCAGTCTTTTTGAGTCTGGGTTCTTTCACTTAGCATGATAATTTCTAATTCCACCCATTTAGCAGAAAATGCTACAATTTCATTCTTATTTATGGCTGAGGGATACTTCATTGTGTTTATATATCACATTTTCTTTATCTGTTTATCTGTTGAAGGTCACTTCAGTTGATTCCACAGGTTGGCTATTGCGAATTATGCTGTGCTGCAAGCATTGATGTGGTTGCATCCCTATAATATGCTGATCGTAGATCTTTTGGATATATACTAAAGAATGGGATATCTAGGTCATTAGGTAATTTATTTACTATTTTTGGGTTTTTTTTTTTTTCTGGTATTGGGATTGAACCTAGAGGCACTCAACCATTGAGCTACATTCCCAGCCCTTTGATAAATTTTGTATTAAGAGACAGGGTCTCACTGAATTGCTTAGGCCTCACTAAGTTGCTGAGGCTGGCTTTGAACTTGTGATCCTCCTACCTCAGCCTCCTGAGCTGCTGGGATTACAGGTGCATGCCACCACGCCCAGCCTTTCTTAGATTTTTTGAGGAATCTCTATACAGCTATACTGCTTTCAAGAGTGGTTGCATTAATTTGGAGTCCCAACAACAATGTAAATGTGTACATTTACTCCACATCCTTGCCAATGCTTACTAATATTTGCTTTCTTGAAAATTGTAGTTCTGACTGAAGTGAGATCGAATCACAATGTAAATTTGGTTTGTATTTTCTAATTGCTAGAGATGTTACACATTCTTTAATATATTTTCTGGTCATTTATATTTATTTTGAGAAATGTCTCTTTAGTTTATTTGCCCATTTAATAGTTGGGGTGGTTGTTAATATTTTTTATTTCTTTATATAATATTGATATTAATGCCCTGAGAAATAGTTACAGAGATATTCTTGCATTCTATGGGCTCTCTCCTCACACTCTGAATTGTTTCCTTTGCTGTAAAGAAACTTTTTGATTTGATTCTATACCACTTATTGATTCTTGTGTTTGCTTGTTTGTTTGTTTTTTGGGTACCAGGGATTGAACTTAGGGGCACTCGACAACTGAGCCACATCCCCAGCCCTATTTTTTATTCTATTTAGAGACGAGGTCCCACTGAGTTGCTTAGTGCCTTGCTTTTGCTGAGGCTGGCTTTGAACTTGTGATTCTCCTGTCTCAGCCTCCTGAGCCACGGGGATTACAGACATGTGCCACCACACCCTGCTGATTCTTAGTTTTATTTCTTGTACTTTCAGGATCTTGCTAGGAAGTTTGTTCCTGTGCTGACATGTTGGAGAGTCGGGCCTACATTTTCTTCTAGAAATTGCAGAGTTTAGAGTCTAACTCCTAGATCTTTGATCCATTTTGAATTGACTTTCATGCAGGGTGAGAAATAGGGGCTCAGTTTTTCTACATATGGATATCCAGTTTTGCAAATACCATTTGTTAGAAAGAGTGAACTTTCTCCAATGTATGTTTTGGGCACCTTTGTATGCTATCAGATAACTGTAATTATATGGATTCATCTTTGTGACTTCTCTATTCCATTGGTCTTCATGTCTGTTTTGGTACAACTATCATGCTTTTTTTGTTGTTGTTGTTACTTTAACTCATAATTTGATATCTCCAGCATTACTCTTTTTGCTCAGGATTGCTTTGGCTCTTTTGGCTTTCTTATTTTTCCAAATAAATTTTAGGATTTTTTTTTAGTTCTGAGAAGAATGTCATTGATATTTTGGTAATCTCCATAACACTTTTGATATTATGGCCATTTGGACAATTTGGACAATATTAATTTTCCCTATCCAAAGTCTTCTTCAATTTCTTTCTTCAGTTTCTGTAGTTTTCACTGTATAGGTCCTTCACCTCCTTCATTTCATGCCAAGTATTTGTTTAGGTTACTGTGAATGGGAGTTTTTATATATTTTTTTTAAATTTATTTTTCAGTATATTCATTATTGGAGTATAGGAAAGTGATTGATTTATGTAGGTTGACTTTGTATTCTGCTACTTAACTAAATTTGTTTATCAGTTCTAGAAGTCTTCTGATGGAGTTTTTTGGATCATGTCTTCAGCAAATGGAGACAAATGCAAATAGAAGTCAAATGACTTCTCCTTTCCCTCTTTGTATTCCTTTAATTTCCTTCCCTTGCCTGTTTGCTTTGGATAGAATTTCAAGAACTATATTGAATAGAAGTGGTGAGACTTGGCATCCTTGTCTTCTTCCTGTTTTGGGAGGAAATACTTTCAGTTTTTGTCCATTTAGTATGATATTTGCCTTAGATATGTCACATATAACCCTTACAATGTTGAGGTAGATTCTTTTTATGCCTAGTTTTTCTAGTATTTTAAACATGACTGGGTTCTACACTTTGTCAAATGCTTTTTCTACATCTATTGAGATAATCATGTGATTCTTGTCTTTAACTCTGTTTATGTTGTGAATTACATTTATTACTTACATATATTGAACCAACCTTGTACTTCTTGTATGAAACCCACTTGATCATGTGCACTATCACTTTAATGTATTATTGTTGGATACTGATTGTCAATATTTTATTGAAAATTTTTGCATCTATGTTAATTCAGGATATGAGTCTGAAGTTTTCTTTTTCTCCTTGTTTACAGGTACCATTTTTTATGGTATATCTTTTCCATCCTGTCACCTTTATTCCAAGGATGTCTTTGTCTATAAAGTGAGTCTCTTGCAAACAACATACTGTTGGTTCTTGTATGTAATCCAATCTTCCAAACCATGTCTTCTGTGTGAATAGTTTAGACTGCATACGTTCATTATTATTATAGAGAAATAATTATTATTTCCTGTCTTTTGATTTACTTCTGTTTTAATTGAACTTGATTCTCCTTTTATTGACTTCTAGTGTAATTCATCTGTATGCTGTTTTTTTATTTTTATTTTTTATTTCCTCTTCATTAAATATTTCATTGAGTATGTTTTGTAGTGCAGGCTTTGTATTTATTAATTCTCTTAGTTTATGTTTATCATGGAAGTTTTTAATTTTATCTTCAATTTGAAAAATAATTTTGATGGGGAAAATGACTTTCTTTGATACCCATTTTCTTTTAGAGGTTGGTATATATTATTTTAAGCCCTCCTGCCTGTTAAGGTCTGGATTGAGATAGCAGTTGAAATACAAATTGGTTTACTTTCAATCGTGACTAGACATTTTTCTCTTTCAATTTTTAAAATTGTACCCCTCTTCTGTATGTTAGGTATTTTCTTTTTAAATTGTCTTGGATTAGATCTATTATGATTTATTTGTAGTTCTACATGCCTCTTGTATTTGAATTTCTATTTCATTCCTAAGATTTGCAAATTTTAAAAATATTATTTCATCAAAAAGACTCTGCATCCCTTAGTTTGTATTCATCCACCCTGATAATTCTTCAATTTCTTCTCTTTACATTACTCCAGATTGTCATTGTCTTTTAACATATTTTCTTTATGGTCAGTTTTATTTTCAAGATTATATACGTTGTCTCGAAGGCCTGAACATCTAACTTCAAAGCGTTTTTATAAATTGGTGATGCTGTCCATCAAATTTTAGTTTGGTTTGTTGAGTCTTTCATTTCCAGGATTTTCTTTTTTCTTTTTCTTTTTTTTTTTTCAGGATCTCTGTCTTTTTAGAAGGGATCTTTCACTTACTGTATTTTCTCTCTAATTTCACTTCTTACATCTTCTTTCAACTCATTGAATATTTGAATGTTGAACTTTCTGATTTTTTTTTCTCTGACATTTTGTCCACAGTGTTGCTGATGGAGTCAGTTGTTCAAGTGTTAAGGGCGGTTTGGGGTTTTTTCCCTTGAGTTTTAGTATTGTTTGTATGTCCTCCCTGTCTATTGCTTATTGTTTTAAGCAAGTGACTATTAAGTGGCCTTCTTTCTCTTCAGAGCTCTGAGTTGGGTAAATATCCAGGTTTTGATACTTGAACTCAATATGTGTCCTCTGCTGATCCCAGTACCAGCACTACTTTGAGAGAAGTCACTGAATCCTATTTACTCAACAGCTTCAGGGCCAAGCGATATAGTAATCAACCTTATGAAAAGTGAAAAACTTGTTGATATCATTCTTCATAGTTCCTCTAATACAGGGATCAACTTGTAGTAAAGTTGTGGAACAGGTCAAAAATTAGTTATTAAATATAGAAAAAATTCTGTAACCTTTTATGGGAGCTGAAATAGGGAAGAAGAAGAAAGATTGGGAAAAAGAAAGAATGAGAAAAAAAAGAAAAAAGCTGTATACACTAAGTTAAAAAGGAGAAAAGAATGGATAGAGATTTTTTTGAGATATACCAGAAAATGTAAGAAGGAGAACAGAGAGTTAGTATAAACTGGGGGTAGGAATCTATTAAACCATTAGAAAAAATACATTCAAATAGATTGAAGTTGCATGTTGGCTATTTGGGTAACAGCTATCAATCAAGATAAGGAGTGATATCTGTGATCAAAGTTGACATTGGTTATTTATAGTAAACCATGTCAAAGTGAGCAAAATTCTTTTTGCGTCTTGGTTTGGATTTCATTAGGATATGGAACATTTAGAAGATGTCTGTCATCCTTTGGCTTGGATCCCTCCAAAAGTGTTGGGGCAGAGGAGCCACTCCCCTAGTTGTTATAAACCTCCCATCAGCTGGTTCTGAATTGTCTGCTCAGGGGCCTGCAACTAGCTGCTTGGAGAGTGAGGCATTGTGCCTATTGTTTTTTTCTGTTGTGTGCAGAGGATCAGGATATAGTGCTCTGAACTACCCTGGGCTAATTGTGGGTCAGCTTATTGTGGCAGAAAAAGTGAAGGCTCAGATCCCCTCTGCAGGATCCTTTTCATGATGGTGTAGAGCCTGGTGACTATCTACAAGCACGGGTCCTGTGGTTGTGAATTCTCTCCAGGTGACCTGTGGTCCAGGGACATTTCCTTTGGCTGACATAGGTCACTAGGGTACTGTACTTACTATTGAGTAAAGAAACTCAGCTGGTTCACCTGAGTTCTAGTTTCTACTTCCCCAGTTTGTGAATAGTGAGTGCCAATTTCCTCTGCTGACTGTAACAGAGGCAGAGTCCAGTCAGTATTGAAACAGTGTTCTAATGCTCATCAGTTGTGGCCATAGGTCAGATGGGACCTGATTCATGCTTGTGGCATTTGCTCTCTGCTGCCTCGGACTCAGGCAATTTTCTGCCTTAACTGACCTTCTGCTGGCTATGGTAATGATCTTGGCACCTTCCCTTTAATCTTCTTGGAGACTCAGGCAACTCCTTACCACCTTCTACGAGCTGCTGCCACCATCTGGGAAACTGTCCTTCAATGCCACTGGATATCCAGGCAAATTCCCTCTGGGATGGGCTCCACACAGACTATGGTCATGATCAGGGAGACAGTCCCTCTAGGGCTCCTAAGACTCATGTGACTTCCCACTGTACACCCCCCGCCCCCAAGAATGGGTAGTCAGCAGTAAAAGTGTTTCTCATAGCTTCCTATCCTCTGCTCAAGGCAAAAACTGCCTTGCTGCTTGAATCTGAGCCCTTACTTCTGCTGCCATGAATGGAGGTCATCTCCTCTGTCTTTCTGGGCTACACACAGAGGCTGTGTGGAGTGCTGGGTTAGGCTAACCTTTTCCCATTAGGGTTGCTCCACACCATTTTCCTTGTTTGCAGTGATGAGGAAGGATTTCAATGACTTTTGTCTAGTAGTAATCTCTCTATGGTCCTTTTTAGATAGATTCTTAAAAAATTTAACTGCAGGTAAAAGCTTTACTCCCTCGGGTTTAATTTCTTCCTATCTGGAGGTGGGAGATGCCATGTTGATTTAAAGGATGACTGGTCAGCCATGGGTTTCACAAAAATGACTGTAGAGCCCCACACAGCCTTCTATTCACATTGGGTTTTAAATGACAGCACTATTTTAAATGACAGCAATATTAAAGTATGATGGGAGCACATCATACTTTAATATTGTCTGCCTTTCTTTTCATATGCAAAGGAGTGAGCTAATGTGTTTTTCTTTTTTTTTTAAATTTTATTGGTTGTTCAAAACATTACACAGCTCTTTTTTTTAATTTTTTATTGTTGGTTGTTCAAAACATTACATAGTTCTTGATATATCATATTTCACACTTTGATTCAAGTGGGTTATAAACTCCCATTTTTACCCCGTATACAGATTGCAGAATCACATCGGTTACACATCCACGTTTTTACATATTGCCATACTAGTGACTATTGTATTCTGCTATCTTTCCTATCCTCAACTATCCCCCCTCCCCTCCCCTCCCATCTTCTCTCTCTACCCCATCTACTGTAATTCATTTCGCTCCCTTGATTTTTTTCCCTTTCCCCTCACATCCTCTTATAAGTAATTTTGTATAACAATGAGGGTCTCCTTCCATTTCCATGCAATTTCCCTTCTCTCTCCCTTTCCCTCCCACCTCTTGTCCCTGTTTAATGTAAATCTTTTTCTCATGCTCTTCCTCCATGATCTGTTTTTAGTTGCTCTCCGTATATCAAAGAACACATTTGGCATTTGTGTTTTAGGGATTGGCTAGTTTCACTTAGCATAATCTGCTCTAATGCCATCCATTTCCCTGCAAATTCTATGATTTTGTCATTTTTTAGTGCTGAGTAATACTCCATTGTGTATAAATGCCACATTTTTTTTTAATCCATTCATCTATTGAAGGGCATCTAAGTTGGTTCCACAGTCTAGCTATTGTGAATTATGCTGCTATGAACATCAATGTAGCAGTATCCCTATAGTACGCTCTTTTAAGGTCTTCAGGGAATAGTCTGAAAAGGGCAATATCTAGGTCAAATGGTGGTTCCATTCCCAGCTTTCCCAGGAATCTCCATACTGCTTTCCAAATTGGCCACACCAATTTACAGTCCTACCAGCAATGTACAAGTGTACCCTTTTCCCCACATCCTCGCCAGCACTTGTTGTTGTTTGACTTCCTAATGGCTGCCAATCTTACTGGAGTGAGATGGTATCTTAGGGTGGTTTTGATTTGCATTTCTCTGACTGCTAGAGATGGTGAGCATTTTTTCATGTACTTGTTGATTGATTGTATGTCCTCCTCTGAGAAGTGTCTGTTCAGGTCCTTGGCCCATTTATTGATTGAGTTATTTGTTTTCTTATTGCTTAATTTTTTGAGTTCTTTGTATACTTTGGATATTAGGGCTCTATCTGAAGTGTGAGGAGTAAAGATTTGTTCCCAGGATGTAGGCTTCCTATTTACCTCTCTTATTGTTTCTCTTGCTGAGAAAAAACTTTTTAGTTTGAGTAAGTCCCATTAGTTGATTCTTTTTTTAAACTCTTGGGCTATGGGTGTCCTATTAAGAAATTTGGAGCCCGACCCCACAATATGTAGATTGGAGACAACTTTTTCTTCTATCAGACGCAAAGTCTCTGATTTGATATTAAGCTCCTTGATCCATTTTGAGTCAACTTTTGTGCATGGTGAGAGAAAGGGATTCAGTTTCATTTTGTTGCATATGGATTTCCAGTTTTCCCAGCACCATTTGTTGAAGATGCTATCCTTCCTCCATTGCATGCTTTTAGCCCTTTTATCAAATGTAAGATAGTTGTAATTTTGTCGATTGGTTTCTGTGTCCTCTATTCTGTACCATTGGTCCACCTGCCTGTTTTGGTGCCAGTACCATGCTGTTTTTGTTACTATTGCTCTGTAGTATAATTTGAGATCTGGTATCGCTATACCGCCTGATTCACACTTCCTGCTTAGAGTTGCTTTTGCTATTCTGGGTCTTTTATTTTTCCATATGAATTTCATGATTGCTTTATCTATTTCTACAAGAAATGCCATT
>NW_026000170.1:9614216-9653411 GCF_001458135.2 Marmota marmota marmota | reverse complement strand
TAATGTCTTCCTTGAGACTCCAGATCATCTGAAGCATGTATATCCTGAACTCTTTTTCTGACATTCCATCAGCTGCAGATATTACCTCATCTAATCTTGAATTGACCTGTATTGTTTGTGGTCCTTTCTTTCCTTGTCTTTTCATACTGCTCATGATTCTTTCTAGCTTTGTGAAACTGTTGTGTTAATGTTTTTCCCCTTATATATTTGTATTGTTCTTGTATAGCTCCAAAATCCCTCTTTTGCGGAGAAAGACAATGTTAACAGTCCCCAATGTCAACAGTACATTATCTAAGCACAAGTTTTCATTATTAATACATTTATAGTTAGATTCTAAGTCTATAGATATTGGTTTTAATTATTACTTAAGAATATATTCATTAGTTTCATAAAAGGCATACCATATCTGGTGGCATATAGAAAACTTAATTTCAGACGAAGGATGTTATACTTAGAGGGAAAGGAGTGAGGGTATGAGGTTAAACTAACTTAGCACCTTTGGAGAACTCTAACCAATAGACTGGTAATTTATGAAAGAATGTATAGACTCAACCTCCTATCTGTATTTAGATAGTTACCCTATGTATAGATAGCAATAGTTAGGAGATTGAAAGTGGGATAGAGAGAATGCGAATAAAAAAAAGGAAAAAAAATAACAAGGAAGAAAAGAGAAATAAGAGAAGGAAAAGGAAAGTAAGATAGAAATAAAAAAATGGGGGGAAGGTGGGGTATATGCAATTCCTCTATATTATATTACTTTGGTAATTCAGTTGTTCATGCACAGTTTTTGGTTTCACATATGTTGAAGTTGTGGAAGAGAGAGAGAAAGAAAGAGAAAAAAGAAAAGAAAGTCTCTCAGAACACTGTTTTCCTTGCTTCCAGTAGGTGGTGTTGTCTATTCCTAGCTTGAGCCTCTGTATTCAGGATGGTGGGTATAGTCAGTGTGAAAGGAAATGAGCTTCCACCTGTATCTTCCCTACTCTAGTCTCTGAGGTAGAAACCAGGTGCCTGTACAGTTGTTGTTTTGCGTTGATAGCTACAGCCCCCAAAAGCTTGTGGGAAATATTTTGAGTTATCGCAGCTAAGGGTGGGGGAGTTGGAAACCGGGTACCTGGATCAGCCACAGAACCGTGCTGGTAGCCACACCCCCTTTGGTGGGTTTTAAGGGTTGATGGGCTTCCTCCAGACTAGCACACGGGGCGGGGCCGTGCTTCCTCCTCCGGTCTGGCTTGGTGCGCGCCGGGCGGCTTCCTCCTCCAGTCTCGCTAATGTGTTTTTCTGCTTCCTCTTTCTCTCCCTTTTTCTCTCTGTTGTGCCTCCTGCTGTCCCTCTTCTTGGTCTGGTTCAGAGTTAGGGAACTCCACCCTTATTTTTTATTTCAATAACCAATCATCAAATCTCTCCATGTCTAAGGTATCATAATATTGGATTTATAAATAAACATATAATATAATAAATAAATATATAATAAAAAGTAAATATTGCATTTATTCTGTGACTCTCCTTTCAGATCAGCTATTCCTTCACTGCCTCTTTTCTGTGTTGTGGGAATGCTGAAAAAATCACTATTTACCTCTGTTCCACCATATTCTGGTGAGTTTTTGTCTTGATAAGCCCATTATAAAATTAAAATATTGTAAATAAAATACACATTTAATATATTTAACTTACTGAACATATAGATTTGCTTCAGAGTATACTATAGAATATCAGTTGTTCTAGTTTCACAATCACATGTTTGCCTGGGAACTTGCTACTCACTACCACTGCCCAGGATGGTGAGAAAATGTACAGGAAAAGACCAAGATTCCAAATTAAAAAAGTATGGTGTCTATTGAATGCGTATCAGTTTAACATCATCACAAAGTTAGAAAGCTGTTAAGTCAAACTACTTTAAGTTGGGGGACTGTATGTATTCTGCCTCATATAAATATTGTATCACTACCTCTATTTTGGTTTTCATTTGAATAGAATATCTTTCTCAATCTCTTCACTTTTTGTGTATCTGGTTATCCTGAAACTTGCATAACATGTCTTGTAGTTATGACCATCTAATTTAAGTTAACAATAACATAACTTCAAAAACATGAAAATTCTACATTTTTATTCTTCATCTGTACTTTGTTGTTTTTGTCAGAGTTTACTTTTTAATATTGTGTATCCACTAACAGCAGATTTTTCCTTTTTAACTTTTTTATTGGGGCAAAAATAATGTATGTACCACCATCATGTTGTGGGGGACTGTATGTATTCTGCCTCATATTTCTATGCATTTTTTTCCTCCATTCTATTCTACATGCTTCTTTACATAGTCTATATTTTTATGTATTTGTTTATTCATGCTTATTGTTTCCCCTTGTGTATACATAAAATATTCTTTAAAAGCACTGGGCCTGCAGTACTCAACAATAAATAACTTTTGGCATCCATAGTGCAAATGTTTTATTAGAATGCTGTCTTACATCATCTATATACTTAATCCATACATCCCTTCTTTCTCTATATGACTTAGTGATATAAGAATAGACTGTTAAATATATATAGCCTTTAATTCATGTTCTTTTCCTTTTCCCTATGTGTAAATAAGTTTTTACTGGAGTATTTCCTGGCATATCCTAGATGTTCAGTGCATGCTTGCTACTATCTACCAGTAATGTAGTGCTAAAATATTGTCTGATATGTATTAGGAACTCAGGGCATGTTTGCTTCCTTTAACATATGAGTGTTTAATATTTCCCACAACAGAATTTGGCATGTATTATTTGATTCAGTCTGTTTGATCCCTTCCCTATGCATGATAAATGCTGTTGTTGGAATATGATAGTATTCTTACTTTTATCATATTTGTGAGCAATGTTTTACTTAAACTGACCTTAGCATATATTCTTCCATACTCCTTTAATTTATGCTTTCTAAAAATTTACAATAAGATACTATCAAGCATATTCTAGATTTTCAATATACTTTCCTTCTACCCCATATGCCTAAACAATGTATTTGATGGTGATTGGCATATAATATTTGCTCAGTGCTATATCATTTTTCCCTGTGTTTGGGTAAGGTTTTAATAGAATAGTATGTAAAATATATTAAAAAATCAATCATGTAATGTTGTAATGCAAAATTATATAGAGTATACAAGATGCTCATTGAACCCTTGGGAAACTTTTCCCTGTGTTATTAAAGTTTTTTTTTTTTAAGTGGAGACAATGTCATAGGCATTCAATGAAAGCCTGTTTCCTAGTCTATGCATTAGTTAGACTGCTCTGGAATAGTGATTGGCATGATATTATATGATTCATGCTTCTCATTTTCTTTTGCTCTACTAGGAGCTTTATAATAGAGTAGCAGCAAGAATAAATTAGGACTCATCATACTTCTTTTGTTTATATATCTAAGAAAATTATACTAGAATATTGTCTAGAGATACTATTTAAATCATGAGGATAGTTTCCCTTCCTTATTTGTAAGTAATATTGTACTACTTACTATATTCAGTGGTATATAGCAGGTACTCAAGGCACACATACTTCCTTACCTCTATGTGTTATTTCTGTCATACTGGAGAATTTCCTAGCATACAGTAAATGATCAAGGGAATCTTCTTTTTTTTCCCCCTACATATTGATAATGTGTTACTAGAAAAGCATCTGAAATATAGAATGTCCTCAATGCATCTGGGCATTCATACCTGTAATCCCAGAGGTTCTGGAGGCTGAAATAGGAGGATTGCTAGTTCAAAGCCAGCCTTAGCAAAAGTTAAACACTAAGCAACTCAGTGAGATCCTGTCTCTAAATAAAATTTGAGATAGGACTGTGGATGTGGCTCAGTGGTCAAGTGCCCCTGAGTTCGGTCCCTGCCCCCCCCCCAAAAAAAAAAGAATGTTCTCAATGCACACCTGTTTCTTTATCACTAAATATGATTAATGAGATATTGAATTGTCCATTTAATATAGTAAGTGCTCAGTGAATGCTTGATTTCTTATACTATATGTAATTAAATTGGAATAAAACTTGGACATGCTCATGGTCATTCCTTTTTTCCTATGTGTGAGAGAAATTGTATCAGAATATTTCCTAATTTATATTGCCTAGTTTCTAAGCTCATACAAGCTTCAACAAGTTAATAGATGCTCATTTCCACCACTTATGTCAGAGCAATTCCTACTAGATTATATACATTTCATATACTATCTACTCTTTGCATACCTGTCTGCCTATTCTATATGTGATTTTAGTATTTTACTACAGCTGAATGACATGTGGGTGCCCAAAACTTGCTCATTTCCCCTTCAACACATTTTTATTTATGCTACTGTAGAAAAGTACCAGCATATATGAAATATTTAAAGTATACTTATCTCTTTCCTACTATGTGTGATTTAGTAGAATGGCAGTTATATATGAGATACTTCATAGAAGTTCACTTATTAAGATTATGTATGAGTTTATGGTAAAATAGTTCCTGGCATATACTAGACAGTCTTGCATATTTCTTATACTCTGCTTTACGGAAGCAGTGTTGTGCTCAAGTATTACCACAGCAGAATTTGGCATGAATTGCATTGAATACCTTAGATGTACCAGGAAATTTATCATCTTATTTTCCCTATGTGTGATAAGGTTTGTACTAGAATAATATTTAGCAAATGTCACTCCTCAGTGCATGCTAATGTCCTTCCTCAATGTGTGTGCAAGCATGCACCTTAATAGTAACTGGCAGATACTAGGCTTACATACATATTTACTTCCTAAACTATGTGAGTATTGATGATTTTAATAGTACACTGCATATATGTTCTACACATAATCATTTTTTTTCCCAACATGTGAGCAGTATTGTGCTAGAATCATGCCTGGTATATGCTACACGGTCCATGCGTTTTCATCTCTTTCCTTTCTGTGTGAGTACAATTGTACTGAGATTGAATTTGGCATATATTAGGCCCTCAATTCATGTTAATTTACTTCCCTTTGTGTAAGGTTAAATGAGAACGTTTACTAGCATATGGTAGGTCCTCATGAGTGCTCTTTTCTTTTTAGTAATTTGTTCCTATAATAATGTTCAGCACAGAATAGGTGCTCCAGGTATTGCTATGTTTCCTACATGTACAAGTGGTTGGGCTAGAATATAATTTGCATTATTCTTGGCACTAAATGTTTGCTTGGTTTTATTTTAATCTACATGTGAGAAATCTTGTTCTAAAATACGGAATGGTACTAATAGGAGATCAGTGCATTCATATCTCCCTAGCTGTGGGTAAATAATGTTTTTTCAGAGCAGTATGGGCCATATATTCAACTCTTAATGCAGACTTACTTACTGCAACCCCCCTCACATTCTGTGTGTGAGATGCACATTAGGCTAACCACAGGCAAATGCCAGGCATTCAATGCATACTATTTTTCTATTACTTATGTATGAGTATATTATTGAAATATTAGATTCTTAAAGCATGCTTGTTTCATTGCTCTATATGTGAATTACATTTTACTAGAATGATAATTGGACATATGCTGTGCTCAACACATAGTACAATTTTCCACCTCAGTGTGAATAGACATATCAGGTACTTTCATTACTTATGAGTTATTTAGGTTATATTAGAATAGCACATGACATATGGTATCTGCTAATTCATGCTTGCTTTCTTCTGTTTATAAGTAATGTTGTTACGAGTGATATCTGGTATATAGTAAGTAGTCAATATACACTCATTTATTTAGGAGTAATGTCATAAAAGTCATGCCTGTCAAGTATAGGAGAACCCAATGCTTGTCATCCCTTCCCCTATCTGAATGTTGCATTAGACTAGTAGCTGATACTTGAAGCTTGATTCTTGCCTGTTTTATTCCACTTATATGTAATTTTTGTTTTTCTAGAATATTGATTAACATACACTAGTTGCTCATTACATGTTTGTTTCTCTGTATGTGTGAGCAATGTACCAGAATTGTACATTATGTTGTAATTAGAGTTAATTAACATTTTTCTTCTTTCTCTATGTGAGTAATATTATACTAGAATTGTTTCAAGCACATGCTTATTTATTTAATATCATCTATGCATTCCTGATTTTTTTATATATTTAAAAGTGTTCATCAAAGCGTAGTTTATTATAAAAATATATGTGTAGATTGAGGCACTCAATCTACAAGTAAACATATCATTGGGTAGAGTCTACTGAAATGTGGTAGGAATTAGCTTTGTCAGAATGCAGAAGGATAGATAGAATTTACACTGGAGAAGATAATGAAGGATCATCCAGGTAGAGAACCATTACCTGATGAAACAGTTGAATTTGAATATAGTAAGAATTGCAGGGCTTTGCATGTTAAGACATGGTCTTGGGCCTTTACCCTGCTTCTGTGCAATCCTAAGGATGTCATTTTGTCTCTTAGTTTTCAATATTCTTCCCTGAAACTCAAGTGCAGGGTCATCAAATGCTGGGCATCTTCAGCTTGTAGCTATGAATAAAGTCCTATTAACACACGATTCCTTTTTTGTGTCATTGTTCTTGCCTTTGCCTTCTCACACAGGATGCTTACTTACTTAATGAAGAAAATCCACTCAATTCTTTCTGGGAATTCATAGGACTCTTCTGTCTTTCTAGGGATAGTTCTGTAACTGCTAAGTGGTCTCTCTGTCCTCTCAGAGGGAGAAGCTGACCTTGTCCTTCAGTAGGCCATGCTGTGTCTGCTTCCCACTGAGCTTCTTCCAAGGGACACTGCCCAAGCCAAAGTATGTCTAAAACTCTCAGCCTTCCAAGGCCCAGAACACACACACACACACACACACACACACACAGACACACGTTATGAATAGGTAACGTAAAATCTTCCCTCTGAAATGTTTAAGTGCACAGTATACTGAATTATAAGCATAATACTTTACAGTAGTCTTCTAAAACTTGATCATTTTGCAAGTTTTATCATTTTATCTACCATTTTATCATTTTATCTAACATTTCATCTATCATTTTGCATTAATAGAATCTTTATGCCCATTGCTGGCCAGACATACTCTCTCCCACATGAAAGTCACATTGGATTCTTCAAAGAAATGATGACTTTAAGGGTAAAGTTTTATTTTCCATCAGGCATTGCATCAAACCATTTCATAGCATGTCTTGTTTATTGAAGGGAAAGAGACCTATAAGGTGAATGAAACAATAGTTAAGCTGCAGATTTTGTGATTCAAAAAGAGAAAAATCTATACTATGATAATATGCTGTCCAATGAGAATAAGGTTTGTTATCATTATTTCAAAATGTAATAAATATATGATGGGTTTCAAAAAAAAAAAAAAACAAGCCAGAGATCACTTTCTCTGCCCTTTCAGATACTTATAGATCAGTGAGGGTTATTGATAATAAAACAAACCATTGCAATTGAATACATAATCTTTTTTAAGATAACAAAATGGAGACAAGCTTTATCAGAAATTATGAAGTATTATGAAGGAGCTAAGAAATAATAAGCTATGATATACATTAGCAAATAAATTCTACTTTTATACATATATGTGTATATGCACATATTCATATGTATGCATATACATACATATAAACATTTGGAATAAAGAAAAGACCAAATCTTGCCAATGTGAAAAAATTAAGGTTAATAAATATGGAGATGATGTGAACAATTTTTTTTTGGCAATTTATATGCTGTCTTTGAGCCTCTGACTACCCCTCGGTAAAAAGTGAATGGTAATGTTTTCCCTTACGAGGAAATTACCATGGTGGTGATTGCATTATATACTCAAAGCACTTAGCATTCTGTGAATGTGAATTTTTAAAGAAGATCCTCTGAATCATGGGAAAGAATTGAGCTAAGCATGGTAGGAGGGTCACTTTGGCTTGATAAAGATGTCACTACGTTTGAGCCACACATGCCAGGGACTTTGTGGATGCATTTTCCATTAAAGAAAGTCAGATAAACTTGAGAACCCGATGAAAACTAGTGGTTAGCTGAATACTTTTCTGAGCATCATGAGAATTTGTTCTCTCAGAGGGAGCAGCTGATCTGATGCTCCATGTGAAATTGCCTTAAGATGTGAGTTTAGAACAGTTGAATTTAGGGATTATCTTCTAAGCTTGAAAAGTCTTAGCAAATATCTCTGTGTAAAATTGTAAGAGGACCATTTTTACTTTTATAAAATGTTATAGATTTTTAGCTAAGTTACTGAGCTTTGGAATTAATAGAACAACTTGGCTGTGTCCAAACTCCTCTTCTAAGCAAAAAAGAGATGCCAGCAGCATTTTTTTCTCTAGGCAGCTCTTTACAAGAAGGCTTATGTTGTGTGGAGAAAAAAAATGAAGAAAGAGAAGGGGAAAAAAGAAAATGAACACTGCAAGGTCAAAGAGTTCATCCTTTCCTCAATATCATGAAGCCATTATTAGGTGTTGCTTCTCTATTAAGAAAATCCTGAAGTCATAATAAAGAAAATAATGCTTTTATTTTTGATTGAAGACAAAATAGCATTTGCTAATTATGGTGATGTGAAAAGAAAATTTGACTTGCAAATCTGAAAAAAATGGACAGGTCAAATTCTGAGATTACTTTTACTAAGCAATTTTCATTTAAATTTCTTTCTGGAACAAGTTGAAATATATATTAAATAGAAAAGTGACCCAGGATTACTAAAGCATACATGGATACATGCCTTTTTTATCTTGCAGCTAAATTTTATCATGAACCCCAAACTGAATACATTTAGTTGTGAATGTCTTGGAGTTGCTTTGACAAGAATAAAAGATTGTACTGTATATTTTTTTCTGAGTCTTGCATTTGTTTCTCTCAGTAGCATGCATTGAACAATTTCTGTGCCTATATATACATATCAAGATTTTTATGAGAGCTCTATGATATTGTAATGCATGAACATATCATAATTTAACAATCCTTTTGTTATTGAGAATTAGACTTTGTCCAATTGTCCTATATAACAAACAATGTTACTGTGAACATATTTATACAAATATCCTCATACTGTATGAAATATCTCCATAGATTTCTAAAAGTAGGTTTGCTCAAGGAATATGTACATTCAATTTGACTTTTATTTTGTTCTGAAGCAATCTTACATTTACAAAATGCAAAGAAATTTGCTTATGCAGACTTCTTACATCTCTGAATTTGTTAGTGTATGTTTCTTAGAAGTAAGTATATTTTCCTACATGACAACTATATAAACACTAGAATAAAAATTATCATAGATTCATTACTACTGTACAATCTCAGTCCTCACTCAAATTGTTTCAATAATATAATTTTTAGCAAAAAAAAATTATATGTCAGAAACATATTTTATTTAGTCGTCATGTCTTTTTATTCCTCATTCTGGACAAGTTGCTATTTTCCCTGATTTTCATGACCTTGATAATTTTAAATGGTATGGGATAATTAATTTGCAGAATGTGTTTCAAATTGTATTTGCTTCATGCCTCCTCATGATTAGGGACACATTATACAGCTTTATCAAGACTGTTAAAGAAGTGACATTGCATAGCATCTAGTTAGGAACTGCACAATTTTAATGTATGTTATTACTGATGATGTTCACTCCATCTTTCAAGATTTTACATTTTGAAGTTGAAATTTTTTTTTCTTCGTAATTGGGAAGTATTTTGTAGGAAGTTTCTTTAAACTATGTGACTTTCATTTCTTATCAAACTCTGATTTCATATATATCCAGAGGAAATGATATCAGTACACCAGAAACATGCCTGAATATCTGTGTCTCCCAGTGAATAGTGCTATTCACAATAGCTAAGATATGATGTTAGCCTAGATGTGCATCAACAGGTGGACGAATACACACACTCTCTTAAGTATTATTCAGCCGTAAATGACAAGGAAATACTGTAATTTTTAGGATTGGAAGAATTCGATGGATGGAATTGAAGAACATTTTGTTAAGTGAAATAAATAAGTCACAGAAAGACAAATACCGAATGTTCTCTCTCTCCCATGTAGAAGTCAAAAAAGAATATAGAATAGTGATTGCTGGGGCTTGGGAAAGGTTTGGGCGGAGCAGTGGAGATGGTAGGAAAATGGTGCTGAATTTGATTAGTGCAGACAGTTATGCACATATGGAAATATTACACCCTATTAATATATGTACATGTTAATAAAAATGTTAGGGCTGCTCTTCACACACACCCCCACACAAATACTTTTTAATTTAACCATCCATTTAATTTTTCTGTACAATACATTCTTTGTTTTATACTTAGAATATTTATGCAAGTATAGAATAACTTCAAAATAAAAACATGACTTCCTATTTGATTCAATGGGTTTGGTTACAATTTTTGACATATTTCTTAATTTGTGGCACAACAAGGTGTTCCAAGCTCATCTTATACTTGCATGTCTCAGCCCTGGAATCAGCCATTTCTCCAAGGGTCCTGAACTACTTTTTATTATAGACAGGCAGTTAGAAACCATATCATACTAAAAGGAAGGTGGATGTTAGATATACTGATTTCTATTAGAGTGTCACTATTCCTAACTCCAGTTCCAATCCAACATTGCAGGTTTATTCTAACTACCTATTTTCATATGTACAACTTCCTTCTTCAACAGTGAAAACCATAGGTCTAAATTTCCTTTGTTTGCATCCTTATTTAACCAACACTCCTGCATATAACCCTTCTTAATTATTCCTAACACCCCCTATCTTGCATGAGCCATCCTCCTCATCCTGCTTGGGTTCTGAACTCCATTATATTCACCAAGAAGTGAATAAATTAGGTTCTAATATGGATGGTTGGGGAGTTATAGATGTTTTTGTCATTTTGGTTTTGGGTAGCCACATACATAGGACACTTAAATTTAAGGGATTAGACACTAAGAAGTCTATGAGCAAAAAAAAAAAAAAAAAAACAATAACAAAACTCACTTCTTAAGAGCTACAGTGGGTTGGGGATGTAGCAGAGCAAGGCCATGGAGTTGAGCCCTAGAACCATAAGGAGGAGAGAGAGAGAGAAATGTGAGGAGAGGAGAAGGGAACACATGAGTGAAGAGAGAAGTAGTGAAGAAATGACAGTTGTTCATAATGGCTAATTTAATGAATAGAAGAAATTGAATTTAAATATGGAAGCCTCCATTAGAAATTATTATTTCTCCCCAGCATAATAGTCTCATAGAATTCAAAAAAACAGAAGAAGACAATGACTTCATTTTGCGGAACTTCCCAGTGATTCTTGAATAGTCAAACCAAGGAAGTGAAAATTAGGTCTGAGGATACACTGGATTGAGAAACTTTCATTCTCTCTGAAAGGAACCATGAAAAAGACACTACATTCCATTTGGTTGTGTACTCTTGGCTATCTTTGGAATATTGCCCAAAAATATTTGTATTCAATTTTAATTTCTCCTACTAGACCTAACACCAGTATGTGCTTAAAAGATTTAGGCCTCCAGATTTATCCATACATTTAAATTTTACAAATGAAACTAATCTCTTGGTGAAGACATTGATTTTTTACAAATATCATTTCCATTATGAATTCTTCAGAAGTTTTGCATATTTACTTTGCATCTGGAACTTCAAAAGAGCGCTCAACTGTTCTACTTTGTCTCTTGACTGGAAAAGAATAGATTATTTTGGAAGTCTCAAGTCATTATTCCAGTCTTCAAATGCGCCAAGGGCACTAACAAGTACATCATACATTTATAGATGCATTTTCTTCAATTTAGCCTGACATCATGCAATCATTCGTTGGATTCAATATTTATTGAGCACTTGTTATGTTCCAGGCAGTGCTCCAACTGTCATGACAGGGAGAATTATGTAGGTGTGTAATGCATCAAATATATAGAAGCTGTCCCTGGAGTTGAATCAGGTATGCACCTTTCCCATCAGAAGATTTCAAGAAACCAGGGAGAATAAAACACATAAATAATTTTAACAGAAGGTAAAAAGGATCAGGATAAGAATCGCGTGAGATGTATGATTAAAACACTAATACAGGGAAGGTGAGATATCTCTGTCTGGAGAACTGAGGTGAGATGGGGTGAACAAAGTAGAGAAGCAAGGTGTCTTCCTGGAGGAGGAAGATCTGAATAATGTCTGTAGCATATTGAATTTTTTTCATGTTTATTTCAAATATCACCACTCTTCTCAAATATTAAACAAACTAAACCTACACGGAACAAATGGTTTTATGTCTGGGAACAACAGAACAAAAAGGAAGGTAGACATAACAACCATAGCCCAACAATATGTTTCTGACCCTGTGCTACTCTGGGCCTTGTCTGGTCTGCTGAGCATTCTATCACCACCACTCTGATGAGCGCATGGAGCATTGTGTAAGGTTGATACACACATGAGGAATTGAAGATCAACCCTAGGGCATAAGAATCTTACAATTTAAGCATATTTCCTCAGAATAAATATGACTTAAAAGGAACATTATGTTATCATATTTTTACATCTTGGCAAATCCCTGAAGGATCATAGAAAATATTATATATATATATATATATATATGAAACATTACTTTCCTTCCAAATGTTAGTTTTTGGCTAGATCTTTTCCGGATTTTCATTGATTTATAAACTATAAAATTCAGCTCTTTGCCTACTTTTCATTGATATATACACAAAACACTAGTATAATCTTTTTTATTTTTCTTAAAATAATTGTAGATAAAGTACATCTATGACAATGTCAACGTTTATGTGTCTCTTTTTCCATATGAGACTAAGGAGAGGTAAAATACAGTCAAACTTCATGGTTTTGAAACTCTCCTATAAACTACCCTGCCTTTGGAATCTTGTGTATTGGGTTCATATTTGAATCTCTACAAACTGTGTAGAACATTCCAGTGTAATTTTGTTTTAATGGCTTAAAAAAATAAGTAAACAAATAGTCAATAATAAGTAGGAGAGTAAAGATTGATCATTGCTTATAGAAAAATCTTACTGTTGGGAAAAATGTTGTAACATATTAAATATTAATGCAAAGTGTGAGCTCCTTTTTTCAAGATTTTTCTAATGAAATTGGGTTAATTCTATCAGTAGTCACAGCACTATATTTATATTGAGTGCTGTATTTAACAAGCTATACATTGTTTCATTTGATAACCTGATAAAAATCATGTGAGAGAAACAAGTTATCTTCGCGCTTACAAATGAGAACAGTGAGGCTTCAGGAGAGAAAGTCCAACTTCACAGACCTGGGATGTACGGAACTGGAACGGAATTGAAGGCTGGGCTAGTACGTTTCCAAAACCACTGTTAGCACTGCTTTTTTCCATTAGAATTCTACTTTTGAAGGTGGAAGGAATGTCAGCAAGGTAATGATGCGAACTAAGTGAATCTTGTCTAATAGCCATGCTTAAACCCTGAACTTTAAGCAACTAAGGAAAAAAAAAAAAGATGAAGGTGACACAGAGCAGGATGAGTTCAGGATCAAAAGTCTCCTCCATTCCTGTCCAGAGAGTGAGATTTATGGCTCCTTCTTCAGGAAAAGCCAGACTGTTATTTTATACTTGTGGAGAACTACTGACATGAAGGGGTGCTGCTCATTCTGTTCATAGTCCTCTAACTTCAACCATAATTATGGGAGAGAAGTGGCCACAGATAAAAATGAGATCACTTTTACATAAAATTGGATTAAAGGGTCTTACTTCCCTCTTTGAAGTATTTTTTAAATGCACATTTTCCTACTGAGAATATTACAAATTATTGCTTTTAATGGATCTTGCAACATAAAGTGTGCTGTGCTTGAACTCCAAACTTTTGTCATGCCTTGGTGAGTATTTTATGAATTGTAAAATTGAAAAATAAGTTAAGATCCAGAAGTGGCTGCTGGCTCCTTCATCTGATAAATCTTATTTGGGATTAATACCTAATATCCTTTTAAAGACTTATTCATTTCTTTTTATGAAGTTTATGAAGACACTATATTTAACAAAATATATAGAATACCAAATGAGGGGAAATTCTATCTATGTGTTTTTGCTTCTTCCTTGTTAACTATACTACTTAGCTGTTTCAAGTTTTTTTTTTTCTCTTCTAAACGATGACAAACTTTCAAAAAAAACAGCATCAAAAAATTCAGCAGTATTTTCAATTTTACAAGCAATACATTATGACTGGTAATATTCTGAGATATATACACACACTCAATGTAGTTGTTCACCAAGGAAGCATCATCTCATAGATTGTCACAATGATAACATTGATGGACTCACTCTCCCTCTGAAAGAGCAAACAAAAAAAGTAAAACAGCTAAAATCAGTCATTTTAAAACTGTGGCAATTAACTAAAATGAACCACAAATCATTTATTCAAGAAAAACTAATGAACCTTTAAATATGGTCTGTGATATTTTAGTTTAGTAATATTGTTATTTCTTCTTTCTCTCTTCAATTTGGTGATATGGTAAGCAAAAAGACAGAAGAATCATAGACTCAGAAAAACAAAAACAACAACAACAAAACAGACCTCTGGGAGCTCCCTTAAAAATACCATCACCACAGCAGAATAGAATAGACATTATGATTGCTGTATGTATATAGGTGACTCTATGACCAGTGTGATTCTGATTGTAATGACATGTGTAGCTAATAAAAAAAAATACCATCACCAGTACAAGGTCAAATATTTTGTCTGAACTTTCAGTTCCTGATAAATTTCTATCCTCAAGTAGCTATTTGATTCATCAGAGGGTATGTCAGTGGGAACTGGAGCAATCCAATACCATAGTTGTTATAAACAACTTTGTTTGGAACAAGAAAAAATATGAAATGTAAAAAGAAACAAGAAATCGTGTACACCATACAGAGTGAGGAAAAACAGCCAGCAGAAAATGTCCCTGAGGGGAGCCAGATTTTGAACTTAGTGGAGGATTTTAAATAAGCTACTTGAATGTATGAGTATTCAAAGAGATTAACGAATTATAGAAAATATTGTATACAAAATTAAAGGAAAATGTGAAAATGATACGGATGAGGATAATTGCATAAGTGTTTATAAAAGACAGTATAAATATAATTGTATCTGTCATTCTTTTCCTCTCCAACCTTTTAAAAAGACAATAACATGACAATAATTGTAAATCTGTGCTAATAGGATTACAATGTGTACAGATATCATTTGTATAAAGTGGTGCGAGGGAATGAGAATAATTTAGAATAAAATTTTTGTATGCCATTAAATTTAACATACAAAAATTAAGGTGCTAATTGTAATATCTGAATGATCACCACAAAATAACTGAATTAGTAAAACAAACAACAAAAAAAGACACTACACTTAACAAAACATATAGAAAAATATTTTTAGAAAAATATATTTAACAAACAATGATGTAAATCAAGGAATAGAGGAACAATCTCATAAGACATAAAGAAGACAAGCAATAAAAGGGCAGACATAAATCCTATCTTATCAGCAATTAAATAAAATGCAAGTGCATTACACATCTCAAAAGAAATGTAGGCAGAATGCATATATTGTCTACAAGATATGTACTGTATTTTTAAATTTAAAATATTTTACTTTTGATTAGTGTTTTTACTAATCAAATTTAATAATTAGTAAGTAATAATTGTACTTATTAATGAGATTCAGTGTAATATTTCAAAACATGCATGCAAATAGCATGCATTAACCAACTTATTCAATGAACTCGGTATTATCTTTATATCAAAATCAATAAAAAGACATACATATATCCTTCATAAATGTAGATTCAGAGATCCTCAATGAAATGTTAGCAAACTGAATCTAGTCACATGCAAAAAGGATTATACATAACTATCAAGGTAGGTTTATCTTAGGAAAGCAAAATTGGTTTAATGTCATCAAACTAATCAAGATAATACACCATCTGCATCAGCTTTCCATTGCTGCTATAAAAATTACTACAGATTTAGAAATTTAAAACAATACACATTTATTATCTTACCTTCTTGGAGGTTAGAAGATCAAAATAAATCTCTCTAGTCTATAATCAGATGCCTATAAAAGTTGTTTCTGTCTGGGGGTCCTAGGGAATAATTCTCTTCCTTGCCTTTTCAAGTTTCTAGAGGTTCTTTGCTCAGGGATCCTCATCGCATGTTTTTTTTTGTTGTTTGTTTGTTTGTTTGTTTGTTTTGTTTTGTTTTTTGCATTGTGGTAAACTCCTAAATTTGATAGAATTCTTGTGTAATATAGAAACCTGATATACAGATATACCTTATTTTTTACTTCATAATATTGCATTCTATTTAGAAGCACATAAAATTGTAATATTTTCCCATTTGATGGATATTGACTGTAGAGGATCCTTTGCACGTAAGTGAAAATACATTTGCATGGTTAATTCCTAATAGTAAGATCTTGTATTAAATAGATGTTAGCTAGTACTTACATCAATATTGCCAAAATACTCCATACAAAATGCTAGATTTATGCTTCCTCTAGCAATATGTGAGATTTCTTTTTCTTTTCTATTTTTTAACTTTATTTGCTCTTTTTTGATATATAGGACAATAGACTATATTTAAACATTTATACAAACATGGAGTATATCTTATTCTAATTAGGATCCCAGTATTGTAGTTGTACATCATGTGGAGATTCATTGTGGCATACCTACCCATATATGTACATAAAAAAGTTGTGTCAGATTCATTCCACTATCTTTCCTATTTCTATCCCCTTCCCTTCCCTTCTCTTCATTCTCCTTTGTCTAATCCAATAAACTTCTCTTCTCCCCTCTCCTTCTTGTGTGTTATCATCCACATATCAGCGAGAACATTTGACATTTTGGGAGAGGGGTGGGTATTTTGGATTATTTCACTTAGCATGATAGTCTTCAGATCCACCCATTTACTAGCAATTGTCAGAAAGTCATTCTCTTTTATGATTGAGTAATAATATTTTACTGTGTACACATACCACATTTTCTTTTCTTTTTTTTGAGATAGAGAGAGAGAGATAGAGAGAATTTTTTAATATTTATTTTTTAGTTTTCAGTGGACACAACATCTTTATTTTATTTTTATGTGGTGCTGAGGATCGAACTCAGTGCCCCACACATGCCAGGAGAGTGCGCTACCGCTTGAGCCACATCCCCAGCCCCCACATTTTCTTTATCAGTGTATCTGTTGAAAGGCACCAAGGTTGGTTTCATGGCCTAGCTGTTATGAGCTGTTATAAACATTGATGTGGCTATGTCACTGTAGTATGCTGATTTCAACTCTTTGGGATATACACCAAGAAATGGTATAACTGGGTCAAATGGTGGTTCCATCCCTAGTTTCTTGAGGACTCTCCATAATGCTTTCCAGAGTGGTTGCACCAATTTGCAGTCCCACCAACAATGTATGAGAGTGTACCTTTCCCCCCACATCCTCACCAACATTTATTGTTACTTGTATTCTTGATTGTTGCCATTCTGACTGGAGGGAGATGAAATCTCAGTGTAGTTTTAATTTTCAGTTCTCTAATAATGAGAGAATCACATGCCTTTCCCTGTTTCCATTGTCACATCACCTTCCATTTCCTTTGATGTTCTCACCCTCCTATTATGAAGACCCTTATGCTTTCACTGGGCCTACCTAGAAGACTCATGATAATCTCCATATCTCAATAGCTTCAACTAAATTTTATTTTCAAAGTCCCTTTTACCATGTAAGGTCACATATTCAAAGGATCTGAATATAAGAATATGGGCATGTTTGGGTGACCTGTCTATTGAAGTATGTCCCCTGACCTCCAAATATCCACAGTTATCTGACATGCAAAATATCTTCATCCCATTCCAACACACCTGAGAGTTTCAACCCATTAATCTACTCAAAATTCAAGCTGTTATGTAAAAATAGCTCCACTTCAAAATTTAGAACTTCATTGTCTAAGTAAAGTCTGATGCCCAGTATCATCGATACTAGGGCAAATTTTCTTTCCATCGGTGAACCCATAAAAGTAGACAAGAAGTTAATCAGTTTCCAAAATATAATAATGGGACAGACATGTGCTTATAAGTGGTGGGTGTTTCCATTCTAAAAGTGTAAAAATGGAACTAATAGGATGAGGAAATTTGTTACTGATTCTAAAATAATTTTGAAATCTGGAAGGACACATTTCATTTGGTTTTAAGGCCTGGGAATAAGTGATACTCAAAGTTCCAATTTCTGAGACATCTTTCTCTTTCCATGACTTGAAGACCTTATTGACTTATGGGTAATTTTATCAGTCTGTCTTCTACCCATAGATTTTGGAGGTCTTGTCCCTTTTGAGATTCAATAGCATAGTATTTCTTACGGGAAAACAAACCTCTAGTACCTATGGATCTTCCATGCATAGCACAAGGATTCACTCAATTAGACCAAGCTCCTCCACACACCTCATCCTGGATAATTTTGTGATCTTGGCTTCTCCTAAGATAGCTGAAAGAATGCATGAGTCAATCACCTAATCTTTTGAGAAGTTCTTTGTGTGACTGAGTACTGTGACCTTTAGGTATATTGAAAAATCATATAGGCAAACCCCTTTTCTGCAGAGCATGTTTTCTAGACAGTGGATTTTAGGATTTAGTATCTTCTGCAATTTGATTAGACTAAGGATGTCTTTTACATCATCAAGTTCTGATCCCTCTTATTAAGAGATCTTTCCTCCATTTATTTCTTTTTACATATATTTTATGATAATAAGCAAGAAGAAACCAGACCACACTTTTCATAATTTGTTTGGAAATCTCCTCAGGTAAATATCTAATTAAATAAATTATACTTTCTACCTGAACACAGAGCAGGATTCAGGTAATTTTATGTAACTATATACCAAAGATTCCCTTTCCTTTAGCCTTGATTAATAAGTTTCTGATAACCTTTTGAGCTCTAACAGCAGCATACAAACTGAATGATATCAATGTGAAAATATCTTGATCTCTATTTTCTCATTAGCTTAATTTCTTTAAGATTGTTTATCAGAACAAATTCTGAGATTGCTCAAAGGCACTTCACTAAATGCCTGTTCAGCATGTGGCACAGTAAAGGTAAATGCTTCATACCTAGTTAGAATACCAAAATCTAATGTTAAACCATGTTCATCACCAAGAAAGTGATTGTTTTATCTGGAAATAAAATTTATTCAAAGCAGAGTTCCATTTGTAGTCAAACGTGTGCATGCGCTCGCGCACATACACATACACACACACACACACAAATGCACATATACCCACAAAGTCACATTATCTTTATCAATGGTATTATGAAACTATGCTTTTGAGCTTTGGGAGTATAGCTGGATCAAAATGGAAGAAGTATTTGAAGAAGCTTATGCACAGATCTCAAAATTATCTTGGTATGCAAACAAAGTAGAAAATGAAATGTAGATTTTTAAAGAACCTGAACATCATCCTAATAAATAAGTCCAAGATTAATAAGACCCCTGTATCAAAAACTATAGGGGATTTTCTAGTAAAATTAAAGAAAATCCAATAAGATGGTATATTACACCAAGTTCCAAGCATCAGAAAACTCAGTATTATAAAGCTAGTAGATTTAACCAAATTGATCTGCAGATTTAATGAGATCTCAGTCAAAATTTTAACATGTTTACTGGAAAATTGATATTAAAATTTACTGAAAAAAGCAAAGTGCCAAGAAAAGTCAGGGCAACAAAACAGGAAAATTCACACTACCAAATATTAAGTTTTAATATCAATACATATTTTAAATATGCTACTGTGTACCAATCAATTAAGAGTGTAGGCTGGGTTCACACTTTTATTATCTAGCTAAACTGAACACTAATTAATTTTCATCATTATCAATTTGAATGCTTTTCTGACTATGACTTAATTTGTAGCTAAATTTGTGTCAAATCTGGAGTCTTCATTTACTTTCTGGTTGATACTCTTGCTTTAAAAAATGTCCCTGTGGTGGGTGCCTTTCCACTTTGTCCTTTCTCAGGGTTAAGTACAACTGTGGTAATTATATTTATACAGATTTTTATTCCTCTGTTGAAAATCGAGTAACGAATTTTCAATCCAATTAAAAGTCATACAAGCTTATTAAATTTTTCTTCATGAAAATCCATATGGAAATGCTATATTAAATCCTAACACCTAATTATTAGATGTACTTTAATGCAATAATTATAAAATCTTGTTTCTAAAATAGTGCCTTTTGTTAGAGAATATAGTATATAATTTTAAATAATTGATATGATACAACCAGGGAGAAAGGATTCAGTGACCTGATCTGAGGCCAATGGAATGATTCTGAGAAGCAAGTGTAGAGGGAGGTGAACAGGTATCTCCCTGTGTCTGCCAGAGTTCCATATGAACTCCAGACCAGTGAAGCACTGTTGGCTGAGAGCAGTCTATATTCTAGAAGGATTATTCCATCCTTGAGAATACATTATCAATAGACTTCTAACAAATCTTTTCTTGGCTTATTTTATGATCACAAATATTACACATATAAACTTGTGAGAAACTTCACACTCCTTTGGTTTATTTTTGAACCTTTCACCTGGTCTATATTTGTTGCTGTGCCACCAACCCTGCTATTTTTGACAGTTGGATATTAACTAGCTGATATGTAACTCAAATTTAGTATGCACAAATTTGAGATGTGTCTTCTCCCTCTCTTCCCTCCCTTCCTCATACCTAATCTCCAAATGAAAAATAACAAAATGAGAGTGTACCCCTGTTTATATTCCTTATTTTAATGTTTCTTTTATTGTAATCCTCATTTTCAAATGACTCAAATCTGAATCACTAAATTATCTTGAACAATTCCATTTACATAGTTGCAGAAATCTTACTGTTTTTTTTTTTTTTTTTTTTTTTTTTTTTGCTGGAACAATAGCCATCTGACCACTCTTAACTCTGTCCCATCTGCTAAATTCCTATTGCCAGTGTGCACATTCAGCTGTACATGTATTGCTTCTGATCATTTCTATTTCTTGGTACCAACACATACATTCCTAATCTCTCCATCAGCATCCCCCTTTAAAAGATTATAACATTACCTCTCCAAAACCTCATGTTTGATCATGCTAGTTATTACTAAACAGTCTATCAGGTGTTGTATTTACTTGAATAATTACATCCAATGACCTTTTAAAGTTACTTAAACCTTTCATTGTCCAAATTTACCTCACTATTTTCAGCAAATGTTATTGCACTCCAGTGAAATTTTAAACATTTCCTTATCAAAATATGTAATCTGGTTCTCTTGACTTTTCAGAGACTCTTCTTACTAGATATCTCATATATTCTGGAAACTTTAAATCACCATCTCCTTTGAAATTACCTCTCTCTTTATATAAATAGAGTTTAAATAAACTCTAAGTTTTTAGTTTGACATTGGACCTTTTAGTCTATCTTCTGTCACTTCTTTTATCAATATGTATAACAATGTGTGTGAGTTCTGGGATCCAACATTTTGTTCATTTATTTACTCATTTATTTTCACAGTCTACTGTTCAAACTATGCACACAAAATTGTTTTTGCTCATTTCAAAGCATATGTGTATAGATGCATACATATACATATGAAATAAGAATTTTACATGTGTGTTTTATTTATTTATTTATTTATTTATTTGTTAGTTTGCTTGCTTATTTATTTATTTACTTATTTATTTATTCATTTTGTTGTGCTAAGGATTGATTGAGGCCCTTATGAACAGTAGGTCAGCCCTTTACCACTGAGCCATATTACAGCCCAATTTTTCGGTTTATTTTTAAATCTACTCCTAATGCTTCCTTTCTTTATATGATAAAAAGTTTCAAAACACACACTTAAAGATCTCTTCCCCATTGTTTTACTATGACTGCTTTTTGGGGTACAATTGTTGAGGATTGTTGACTTGACTGAAGTTCTTCAATCTGGGTCATTTCCTCATACAGGTCATTCATTTCTAAGATCATTTTCTATGGGTTTGCTTCCTATGGAAATAATACTTGCCACAATCAGAGCAAGCCCAGTTATAGAGAAGTTCCTAGTCCATCTCTAATGGGGCCTGCTTTTCACCAGGTCTGGACCAGTTCTGTTAATTTCTCAGGACCCATTCAGATATTATGAATGTTGCTACTGTTCTCCTATGTTTTGGTCTTCAGATATGGTGTTGTGTCTTTCCTTAGGTGATCCTTTCTCCCTCCTAACCCTTGACAAAATGCTTTGCAAACTTTATAAATTTTGTCCCTTTCCATGGTAGTGAGCTCATTTTTCTGGCCCTTATT
Organism: Marmota marmota marmota; assembly: GCF_001458135.2. NCBI lineage: Eukaryota > Metazoa > Chordata > Mammalia > Rodentia > Sciuridae > Marmota > Marmota marmota. Next base: position 9,631,207 of record NW_026000170.1, on the reverse strand, counting down.
TCTCAGACAATTCTTTGTTATATTGTCTCTCATTGAGGTTATTTTGAGGACACCACCCTCTCAGGCATGATCTGGAAGCCTTACATTCTGCTCCTGAAGAGCCCTGCCTGAGAAGCACACCCTCCAGATGTTAAGAAATATCTTTTGGTTCTACTATTATCACAGGCTTTTGGATTCAACTCGTGTTTTACTGATCTCACTTGGAGTCTTTATTTTTGTCACTATATTCATAGGTTTCTAACTTAGCTGTGTATGTTTAATTTTCTTTGTTGTTATCTTGTTTTCTATTCAGTATTTTAATATTTTGAACCATGATAAATGTTTTTCCATTAGCCCAGTCTGCTGTGTTTACCATACATCTCTCATTTCATTTTTAATAAGACTCTACAAAGTAATACATTTCTCCATTTTGTGAATTGATAAATGGAGGTTGAGTGATACTTTCTCAAGGTTGTACAGTTGATACATGACCATGCTAGGAATTAGACTAACTCCAAAACTACATCCTTGTTTATTTAAGGGAAGAGACAATGACTTTGCACTGTGAGAAGATGGCACTGTAATCTCTTTCTTCAGCTACATCCGTAACCTACCTTATAGCATCAACATACTTTGGAAGAGAAATTTTTGTACAATAGGACATCACTTTTCAAAGCATCTCGACATCACCTGCACACTTCAGCTTTAGTTTATCTTGGGGATGACATCTTCCTTCCACAATCTTTCTAAATTGAACAATGTAGCAATCTCTAGACCACCCTGACAGGATGTCTTCTGAGACAGAATATTTTTCACCTACCTTACCAGTGATTGGTGTTCTGAGAATTACTACCACTTTTTTCACTGTGAAAGAAATTTCAGCACAATCTTTTCCTTAACATAGAATAATAGTTTTTCTTATTACTTATTAAAATCCTTATACTCCTATATATCAAAACATTAATAGTAAATGTTTATTATCCTTTCCAGAGAATGCTTGCATTTTATATGTCTTAGTCACCTGGTCCTGCCATAGCAAAATACTATAGACTGGATGGCTTAAACAACAAAATATCAATTGCTCACAGTTCTAGAAGTTCTGAGAGTGGATTTGCTGTCTGGTTAAAGCCCTCTTCCTGGTTTGCAAACTGTTGCTTGCTGTGTGCTTATGTGATGGAAAGAGGAGGTTACTCTGCTCTCTTCCTCTTATTTTATGGCCACTAATGCCATCACGATGACTACATTTTCATGGCATCATCTAAACCTTATTGTCTCCCAAGGCCTCACCTCTACATAGCAACACATTGAAGATTATGGCTTTAAGGTATGAATTTGGGACAGTACCGACATTCAGTCCATTGTAATGAAGGTTCTAAAATGTTAGGCCTCAATCATGTTCCCAGTGGCTTAAAATTATTCTTTGTAAATTAAAGTTTTCTTCTCAAAACTTTGAGAACACTGCAAAGTGTATGTCCTCTTAAAAATTAAAAAAGTATATGTATTATTAAATTTTCTGAGTGGGTTTGCAATAAAGAGGTTAAGCCAGCATCTGTTATTTATCATCTTGGTTGTGGTGTCAAAATTCACCAAATTACATATATTAAATATGTGTAGTTTTCCATCATCTCAATAAAGCTATTTTAAGGAGTCATTCTAGCCTTTCTCAGACTTTTTTTGAACACTAAATTTCTTTACTCTTTTTAAATATTGATTCCATATAATGTCACTTATAATTATACTTTTATTATATGCTAGATTTCTTTATTCTTTTTAAATATTGATTCCACATAATGGCATTTATAATTAAACTTTTGTTGTATGCTAGACACTACATGAAACATTTTTGTATATTTTTTAAAATTTTATCCTTACCACCATCTCAGATATATACTGTTATCATCATCATTGTACTGATGAGGGAAGTGAGTCTCAGAGAAGTTCAGGAACTTACCTTAGGCCAAGCAGTGAAGAGTGGAAAATCAGGGTTTGAGCCTGTATTAGTTTTCCTTTGTTGCCATAATGAATTTCTACAAATATGGAAGTTTATAACACACATTTATCCCATTTATTTGTAGGTCAGAAGTCTAACATCTGTCACGTTGGGCTGAGGTGAAGGGAAGGGCAGTGCTCTCTGTTCTGTAAGTTCTAGGAGAATATCTGTTTTCTGTTCAGTGGGTATTGGAGAAACTCAGATCCAGCATTTGCAAGACTGGCTGTCAGCTGGCTGCCTTTATTTCTGTAGTTCCCTTTATAGTCCTTACTCCCTCCATTATCAGCACCAAAGTGTACAAACTTCTCATGCTACCTTTTCTCTTGCCCCTCCCCCCTTTTTTATTCTACTTTTAAGAACTTGTATGATTAGATTGGGCTCACCCAGATAGTTTGGGATAATCTGCTTGTGTCAATATACTTAACTTAAGTCATATCTACAATGTCCCCTTTGCTCTATAAGATAATCTATGCATCTCAATTTTCAGGGATTAAGGTGTGGGTTTTTTAAGGGGTCATTATTCTATCAAATACTTGTTTTTTTTATCCCCAGTTCTGGTAACCAAATCCTGGTCCTATCATATACAAGGCAGGCATTCTACCATTGAGCTACATCCCCAGTCCAAATCCACTAAACAATACTGACTTTAAGATCGTGTGCTTATCTACCATGCCTTCTGTTATCAGAATATCCCCACACAGCAGAGCTTGGTTCAAAGTAATATCACAAGTAATTAAAATGCAGACGTGGGGCAGGCCTGAAGAGAAACTGTTTGGGTTTCTGGGGTCTCAGAACACAAAATCGCCTGCAGAATGCTCATTGATTTGGAGCAATATGTGCCATGCACAGCATGATTCAAGAAACTCCAAACAGCTTATTTCTTAGAACTTTCGAAAAGCAGTCAGAAAGAGAGAAAGTGGATCCTTAAATATGATTTCTTTGTATTTTTCTCTAGCTATGTCTCCCTGATAAACTGCCCTGTGATTTTATAGATGGTGTAGGTCTGGGGATAAAGCTCAGTGGTAGTGCACTTGTCTAGCATGTGTGGTGCCCTGGATTCAATCCCCTGTACTGAACTCAAAACAATTTTTTAAAAAAAGTCTATTTATATATGATTTGTTTCTAAAACTCACTGTAGTAATAAAACCCAGGGACTGAAAAGTTGATTTATTTACTTCATATGAGTAGAGCTTTTTTTTTTTTCTCCACTTCAGACTTCAATAAGTTACATGACTGTAAAATGTCACAGGGAACTTTTTCTTTTCCATGCTCAATAGTGTTTCTTGGGTAGATTTTGAATTGTCAAGTATCTTATGTTGAACATTTATTATGTCCTGACTGTAAATGTTTCTCCATTGTATGAGAAAACTCATCTCTGGATATTATAATGTATCATAATTGTTTTCATAGATTTTTTTTTCTTGGAAAATATCATTGCTTCTCAGTAATTATCACCCTGAGATAGAGGGATTTTCTTTTAGTTGTTCTCTTAAATTAATCAGTCCTCCATATCAAATAAGTGCTAATAGTATCAGAGCACTATATTAAGCATTATAGGTAAAGTAAAGCTGTTTTGAGCTCTTGCTTGTAGAGAGTATATTTCCATTACTTCACACCTATCTTCACTAATCCCAGCCAGTTTCATCCTTTTCATCAGATGTGACAGTTTCTCTAAGTGCATGCCTCCGTCATATTCTAGTCAAATTGTGTGTTTTCAGATGTATGGTGTGTTTTATTTCATTAATAGATTCTTTTTCAGCAAATTTTTTTTCTAAATTTTGTAGAAGAATCTAAATAGCAGACTAAGGATTTTAAAATGATTAGGTTAGTATTTGTTGAGCACTTTCAATGAGTCTGGCTTTCTGATCAGTCTTCAACTATATCAGAGCATTTAAGCTGCTTATAAGTTCTCTATGTGAAATGTGCATGGTTTCCTCTTTTACAAACCAGGAAAGTGATGCTTGGGGTCCCAGTAAATCTTGTGAAAAAGTTACATTATTTTTTGTTGTCTACCATTACTTTACAAAATTGAGTCTTTGATAATATTTTGAAATTTATTTATTTGAGTCAATGACATTATTTTTATGGGAGGGAGAGGCAATTTAGGGAACTTTGAATGACTTTGCAGTTAGAACTTTCTGCTTCTGAAAGTCATTCAGTGTCAGTTACAAGTGAACAGTCCATGTGCAACCATTGAGATTTCCCTTTGGAATCCTCCAAAAGAAATGAAAGATCCAGAACATGGTAGTTTTGAGTAGGATGTAAATATTCTGTTTGATATTTGGACCTTGCTTACAATTCCCTTTAGTATGATCCTCCAGCCCCAAATGAAAATTTTATAGTGCAGTGTAATGGATTGCTACTCCCTTGACTATCTTGCATTCTCAAAATTTGAGGATTTGCACATAGACAGAATAACAGCACATTTACTATATCAACAGTAACTCCTACAATTTGGCCAAAAGTAGTAGGTGCCTTAAGACATAGAATTTATATTCTGCCATCCATTTTTAATTAATTTCCTAGATTAATATGTGTATTAGGTTTATTATGCTGCTTCATTACTCCTATTATTGACTTGCAAACCTCCAATACTATGTCAATATTTTTATTTTAAAATCAATGTAATCTATCAGAAATTGTGTATAATGATACTCACCTTTCCAATAGACATCCTGGATTCATCCAGCAGGCAGTATCAATAACTGCCATCAAAGACAAAAATAGGACTATATTAAGTAGGACCAGTCTTTACTCTTCAATCCATAAAAAGATCAACAGAATTCAGTGAAATACATTTTTAAGGCCTGTTGTTAAATAACAAAGTGTGATATGTTGTGTTTGAAATTGTGAACATATGATGAGCTAGTCTGTGAAAAAGCGTTTTAACATCTAAACTTGTAGGATAAAACTGTTACCTAAATTGATTATATTTTATTCATTTATATTGTATTTTCTGGGTGTGGCCCCAGATTCACATTATAAGTGAGGGTTTATAATGACCTAAACCCTGAAGTGGAAGATAGCAAGACCAATCAGGTCTCAGAAAAGGGAGATATAGGTATTGAACAAACAGAAATCCCAAACAGAACCTATGAAACATAGGTTGCAAAAGGAAGGAAAAGGATTTTCATAACAGATAACTGAGAGGGAGACTATGCTTATAATTTTATTTTTACTTCCTTAACAAAAAGAGAAATTCAGTCAATATTGTACAGTACCAGGAGATGGAAAAGATGCATGGCTCCTCCTCATTGTGCTGGTTCCTTATTTTTCCAATGTCAGCTTAGAAAATCATCTTCTCAAGGGTTAGAGGGTCATGGAGGCTTTCCTGACCTCTCTGTAAATTAGCTCAATCCTTTTAGTGTACCATTTTGCAATTTATTAATTTCCTTCACAGTGGTAATTGTAGTTTTTATTTAGTATTTAATTTCATTTTATTCTGTGGATCTTATGATAAGATATAACTGTATGAAGACAGAGACAATATAGCACCGAGCATATTTCTTGGCAATAAGTCACTATTTGATAAAAATTGTGGTAGGATTTAATGAACTTATTAAGAAATAGGAGGTGTTGAGGAGAGGCCAGGTTGATCCAGAAGAAAACAAGTCACTGTCAAGGTTATAGTGTATTCTGGTACTAGAAAGACCTCTAAATCCCAGCTGTAAAAATGCACTCTCAATTTATCTAAGAAATGCTGCTGTATTGCTTGTTTCAGAACAAAGAGTATGGCAGGGAATGTACCAACTGACAGAATACTGTGGTTAATAGCATAGACTATGGTCCCAAAAGAATCATAGTTGGTGTGTTGTATTTACCATTATCAAGGGTACAACAGGAAAACTACTTAACATCTATAAAATTCATTTTATTCACCTATAAAATTAAGACTAAAATATAGCCTGATAAATAGTTATTGTGAGCATTGATCATAAAATTTTACACAAAACAAACTGATAGGACAGATAGGACAGTTAGAAAAAAAATACAGCATTTATAAGTTATCTCAGTATGGGGAAGATAATAAACATTTATCATATGTAAGCTATTAGTATCATTTTATGTTAAGTGAATAAACCTAATTAAACTTATTTCAATGATATTAAAATCCAAATCACAGGTGTCTTATTGTAACAGAGTTGAAACCTAAAAAAATCCCTCTGGCTTAACTTGCTTTTAGTTGACTTTAAGAATCACTAATTTTGGAGGCCATATAACTAAATAATATATTATTATTCTCCCATTAGCTTTACTGCAAATGACATCTCTGATCAAAGCTGCATAACAAGGTAAAACTGTTCCCCAGTTTTTTACTCTTTTCCTGTTCCATTTCCATTTTCAGACTATGGCCTATGCCACCATGCATTCCTGTAGTCTTGCTTGTTTTTATGAGCTGATTCTAAAATAGGCCCCTCACCCCAAATGGGAACATACTGCCCCCAAGGTAAGAAAATGCTATCACAATGTTTCATCATCTGTGGAAGGTGCCAAACCACCCGACTTCCTGACTAAAGTTCCAGGGAAATGCTGAATTTTACAAGTTGCCCTAACCTGATCCTCATATAAATATTCTCCACTTCCCAAAAGTTAAAAGGCATTGTAATGTCTGTCTCCTTCCAGGTTGCCAGCATCCTCAATAAAGTCTTTTACCTTTGTCCCCAATACTTGTCTCTTGGGCATTGTTTTTTTTCATGGGATGAACTTCCAAACCTGAGTTTGGTGACAATATCAACATGCAAGCATCCTCAAGAAATCACACACACACACAAAATGACTAGGCCACAAAGCACAATGGCTTAATAATCCATTAACTCATTTCTAGATTCCATAAGACAAATAATGATAATAACATAGAATACTCAAAATGTATTAAAAATAAAACTTACACAGTCATTGTTGTTAAAAGTGTTTTTGAAAATTAAAAATATTGGTAAAATTTCCTACCAAAAAGATATACCAACTCTATCAGTTTTATTCATTCATTTCTTCACTTCTAAGGAAAATTTTTAATTAGTACTAATTACGCTAAGTATTTTAGGCATTGTAATAAGTAGAATGATGTCCCCTAAAAAAATGACCATATCCTAATACTCATAATTTGTGTAGATGTTACTTAAATCACAAAGGAGAATCAAGGTTGAAGATAGAATTAAGGCTGTTAATCAACTCATATCAATATAGAAAATATTACCCTGTATTATTAAGTGGGCTTGACCTAATTGCAAGGGTCTTTAAAAGTAGGTGGACAGAAAAGAAAAGGTCAGAATGAGAAGGACATGACTCAATGCTGGTAGCTTTAAAGAGATAGGGAGCAAACCAAAAGTCAAAGACATGCAGGGCCTCTAGCAGCTGGGAAAGACAAGGAAGTAAATTCTCTTCTACAGACTGCATAGAGAAACAGAGCACTTGCTGATTCTTCAATTTTAGCCCTGTGAGACTATGTAAGACAATTGATTAACAGAAGTGAAGATAATAAGTGTATATTTTGTATACACTAAACATGCGGCCATTTGTTACATCAGCAGTTGAAAACTAATACAAGTATGACAATTGATGAAAAAGACAATGAATTCTTCCCCAGTAGTGCTGATAGTCTGGTAAAAAAAAAAGCAAATTATCACTGGATGAAAATGAAATCAATATAAAACAACAACTGTACATGTATAAGCCTAGAGTGTAAGCTTTGAGATATTTATTTATATGTAAAGAGTTGTGTTATGTTCTAAAGTCAGTATAAAAGTTCAAATCACCATGATTAACTGTGAATGTATCATAAATTACCCAGAAGGTCCAATATGACAGAACACAGGCCTAAATGATAATTCTTGAAAGCATGATGATCACTGAGACAGATTAGAAGAGCAAAAGTGAAGTCTATATGTTAGGTGTCTGGTTATCAACCTTATTCTCTTTTGAGGGACAAATTAAACATTTAACAGTGATGAAGGTGGAAGATGTGAAGAATGCTAAAGTGTTTCTGTTTTTCTTAAAGTTTACTCTTTTTTTGTTAACACTGAACTTTCATAATCTTATTTTAAATAATTAAATATTAGAAATGGTCATATTATATTTACAAATAAAATAAACTCACCAGTGACTTTTAAACATGCCCTAGATATTCTGATCAACATAATATAATATGAAATAAAACATAATCATTAGAATGTTGAAGATAAAAAAATTCTCCACTATCAGATATTATATATGTACAAATAGAAAAATCTGCTAAAACCTCTGAATTTACCAGCAGATTATTAGGAAAGCTCTTACATATAAGATAAAAAAATAGCTTTGTCTTAAAAGTTATTATATAAAAGAGAGCAGTGATTTAACAAACAATCGGGGACCCAGGAGGATCCTACCCAGAGAATGTATACAATCAGTATGAAAGAAAAAAAAATTAAAGTAGGCATGATGGAAAGTCTTTTGGATTAACTAAAAACATTTTAAGTTAAAGAGTCATGTCTGTATCTTTGAGATTTAATAAGCAAAAAGTTAAGATATTTTATGGTACAAAAATATAAAGTGTCTGAATATCAAGCAAGCATCTTGTAAAAATGCAAAATTTTACTATATGTGAGCTTATATTTGTAGTAAACATGGTATGTGAAGGTTGTATATTTATGAAGATGTTTCAAAAATGAGAAAACTTGCTAACCAAATAATATATCCAAAGGAAATGAAATCAATATGTGAAAGAAACTTCTTCACTCCTTCATTAATTGCAACACTATTTTCAATAGACAAGAAATAGAATCAACCTAAGAATCCTCCAAGTAACATACTGGACAAAGAAAATGAGGTACATATATATTCAGTGGAATGTTATTTAGTCATAAAAAATAATGAAGTCTTGCCATCTTGTAACAAGATGAAGAGAGCTGAAGGGCAGTATGCTACATAAAATAAGCCAGGCACAAAAAGACAAATATTACATTATCTCATTTATATAGAGAAACTAAAATGTTGATTTCATAAAAGTTGAGAGAATAGTGGTTCACAGAGTTTGGGGAGAAGGGAGGAGTGGGGATAGGGAAAGATTAGTTAGTGGATTCTAAGCTGCAATTTAGATAACAGAAATAAGTTCTGGTGTCATATTGCACAGTAAAGTGATACTAGATCATGATAATGTATATTTCCAAAAAGCTTGAAAAAAATAATTTTAATGTGTTTATCACAAATAAATGAGAATTCAGGAGGTAGATGTTTGCCTTGATTTCAATATTACACAAAGTATATATGTATTAAAACATTGTATGGAAACTATTGAATAAGTTCAAGTATTATTGTCAATTGAAAAAAAAACATTTGTCCTTAGTGCCTTGTTTCTAATGACTCTTATATATTGTATAACTTGAAGATGAGATTGTAAAAGACAGTGTAAACACGTCACTCCATGTTCCCCTGGTCATTTCTAGTAACCCAGAATGGGAGAAGCCATGCTGGGAATAGCCCTCTGGGAAGCTCATGTGGTGAGTAACTGAGGATTCCAGGCAGTATTTAGGTAAGAGAGCTTTAACAATTCCCCAACCCTGGCCAAGTCTGAAGAGACTGCAGCTGGAGTCCACAGCCACCTCACGAAAGACCCTGAGTCAGAACCACCCATCGAATGCCTCCTGAATTCCTGATGCTCAGAAACTGTGCAACATAATACATGTTTGTTGTTTTAAGTTCTGGGGTAATTTGTTATGTAATAATATGTAATTAGTATTGTTAGTTCCAAGATAAAACAGTATGTAATAATTAAAACCATAATCTCAAAGAGTAATGGCATAAAGGCATTCATATGAGCTACTGTAAAGATTTTTTTAAAAAGTTAAAAAAAATGATTTGGAATTTTATGAACAGCATGATCCTAAGGAAAAATTGTCTATCTATATATCTTGAATGAATACACATCCACATGTTTTCAGTAGTGGTACTACTATTTGAAAATTACTCATTTTAATATTTTGTGGGTTTCTGTTACCTCTCCTCAAATGTTCTGTAAAAAGTATATATTACTTTGATAATCCAAGAGGAATTCTTGTGTAATCCATTAAAAAAATCAAACATTTTTATAATCAAACTAAAAAGAGATTAAAATATTTAGATCTTCTAGGAATTTATATTTCCTTCCTCACTGTTGGGTTTGAATGATGGATCAAGTTTTCTCTATAAGGGTCTCTCACCTTACTTTTTCCATTAAGAATGCTTTCTTTCCCCTAATAATTCCTTTAAAAGTAGAAGTAAATTCTTTCTTAAGATCTTCATTTTTTATCACTTGTTTTTTCTTTCCTTGAATTTTTTGTCTTGTGAACAGTTGGTATGGAAACTGGATAGAGCCCAACTTTCTTTCCAAGTTTCAGTAAATTTGAGGAAGAGGAAGGGTAGAATATCTCCACTCACCAGGCAATGAGAGAACACCATGTACTTAAAAGAATATAATCTTGCATTGTGCATACCTGAATTCATTGTTTATTTCTTCATTCATTTATTTATTCATTGAACAAATATTTATCACGTTTACTATGTACCAGGCATTACATTAAGTCTCGGGCATATCATGATATTTCTTACACTCCAGGAACCAAAATGTGAAAGCTGAACTGGAATAGCACTTGCTGAGACCCTGGGGTGGAAGGAAGCACTGTACACATGAGGACCTGACAGAAGTTCTCCTCATAGCTAGAGTGGAGGAAATGAGGATTAATAGAACTCACTGTGAGAGCTGGTAGGAGATTGACTACGGAGGGCTTTTAGCTTATTTAAGATGTTTACTTTTATTCTAGGAGTAATAATGAGTCTCTCAGAAAAAAAAATAAAAAAGAGCATCCCCTAATACTGGAAAGTTGTCTTGGCACTCACAGCCAAGTGAACATTTGCACATAATACCAAACTCATGCAGTGCTATTTGGAGACAATGATAAAATGAGACAAAACAAGCCCATCTCATAATTACAATCTCAGCACATGCAAAAATGAGTTCACTCTGCCTCACACAAAATACCACTCCACACACAGATACACTGCTTGCCAAAATAGGTGATGGCCACTTCTTTACTAATTACCGTTTTAACTTGTGTAGTATGTTTATTGAGATATGTAATCATAATATAGTCTCATATTCCTGACTGCATCTAGTTTAGCATGAAATCTTGCTTCCTTAAACTTTACACCATACCAAACGAGTCCCAGATCTGCTAATAGCTAATTCTAATGACTGATAACTTGGATAATCCAAGATTTCCCATGGTATGTGTTCTCCCTCATTACAATGAGTAATAAATTCCTGTTTTCAAACTCCAAATATATTCCTAGTGGTTTTCTCTTGAAAGACACTGCCATAAATTAGCAAACTTAACACAAATTTTAACAGGATTTTATTGAGAGATTTGAGAAAATGAAAAGAAAATGTAATAGAGTAATTTAAAACTCTGGTATAGGCCATTCTATTCCCTTCCTCCTTTACCTGGTCTATTTTGTTCCTCTTTCTCAATCTTTTCAGTGAATAGCTCTTATCTTTTCCCACATCATTTCTCCTTAAAGTTGACCTCCACACATATTCTGGAATCATGTTAAATAATTCTAAATATCATATCCAAGGAAATTTAACCCCATGAATCCAAAGAAAACTAGACAAGATTTACCCTCATACTACTTGCTTCAGTCCACATCACTTAAATTAAGACCCTGTGGAGAGGATTTTTGTGCCAGTGATTTAGAAGCACCTAGAAGAAAGGCTTCTAGGTGAAATGGTTTCAATGAAGTCAAGATGTCAAGAAAAGAGACAATTACAGGCAAAATCTTAGCACCACCATGGTCCACAGGGAGCTCTGAATCAATCATTGGCTATGGCCACATCAATTCCACATAACCTTGGAGGCACTTCTAGGTCCAGTAGCCTAGAGCATCCATACAAAGAAAGTTATAAAGAAAGTAGTTTGAAGCAAAAACAAGTAGGGTTAGAGGTACCAGAAAAAATGGACAAAAATATCCATGGAAGTTTGGGTGGAACACCTCCATTATCTAATCATTATTTCCTCCTCTCTTCTTTCTGTATTCCTAGAATGACTTTCTCAAGAACGATGACAATGGAAATATATATATATATATATATATATATATATATATATTTCCATTGTCATCGTTCTTGAGNTTTTTTGCTTTGGAGGAAACTATAAGGACACTGTGTAGACCTGTAGTTGCTAAAAACAATCTTTAACAGCAGGACCTTAGTCTCTTCTGAAATTCATTTTTATTTGACTTTCCTAAATTCTTCATTTTAAATATCATCCTTTGAGGACCATCTCTTGAAAAATTCAGATGTCCTTGCTGCAAGTTTAATTCCGTCCCTTTTTCATTCTTCCTATAGCATGTGTGCAAGAAAGTTGGAGACTTGCCTCACTGAGCATGTTGCCACATTAATATGCTAAGCACATAATGCAATGCCTGGCACATGTTAGATCTTAAATATATAGTAGCTATCTTAATGATGTTTTTATACCAAACCCCAGTACTAACTGGAGGTTGAATGCTTTGGAAGAGAACTGACTTCTTTTTTGGCATTTGTCAGTCTGTTACTCTAGTAGTCTTCCTGTCCTCCTAAAAACCTAGAAGATGTGCTGGTCATTGCCAGGTGACAGGACCATCTGTAACTTGTGCTTTTCGGGACCAGAATAATCCCTTCCCCTAGATTTATCAGGCATGGCTTTAATCATTCAATAGCAAACACATTTCTTGCATGAATTTGTAGAAAGAAGATTTCCAGAGGTCTCTGTGCCTGTTTGGAGGCAGCAAAAGGAGGGAGGATAAGCTGCCAAGATATCTCTTCCATCATAATAAGCACTAATTGAATGTCTTGTTTGAAAAAGTATGTAAAATTATGAAGACATCATCATTCAGATGATTTGGGCTACAGCCTGGCAAGACACAGTTTTGGGTCTCACACATGATGTCATAGGCCAATTAAGATGTATTACATATTTTAAAATATTGGATTTGCCTGGATTGTCAAGTATTACAGGACCTTTCTTGGACTAGCCTTCAGGAAAATGATGGAGAGATGCCTCTGTCATCTGTTATGGGGCGACGGACTGCTCAGAAAACACTCTCAATTCAAATTTGAAACAAATTTATTTTTAATTAATCTTTATTATCTGGCCCAGGGACATTCCTCACAAGGTCCATCTAACCCTCTGGGAGAACAGCCCCCATCTACAGATAGGCAAGAGTATTTAAAGGGAAAAACTACATCCTATGCAATCTGCAAGTTGCAAGCAAGCAGGATACAAGGGCTGAGAAAGCAATTAGTAGAGTTAAAACAGACAACCACATCCTGGTTCAAGCACATTTGTGGGTCTACATCCTGGGTTTGAGTGTATCTATGGGCATATGAAGTACAGAAAAACAAATTTTTAACATCTTAGAAACAGCTTATATAATAGTTTCACATGGGAGTCATAAAAATGGAGTCACTATGGCTATATTTACTTATACTTGTCTATAGCTATACCTTGTACTTAACTATTGTTCCATTAACCTATACTTATCTGTAACTATACTAACCTATGGGCTTATACTTATCACTTTACACTGTTCTATATCTTATTTCTAACAACTTAAATCTATGTCTTACAGTTACATGACCATGATGTCCTACTATTACTTCTTCTAACTTATAACTAGAGCAGTTTAACATTATTTATTCTATAACACTTATCACGTAATCCTATTACCCTACTTGTTAATATCTCATAATCTATAATCTGTATTGATTAAGCTCAGACCATAACATCGCAGACCTTATTTAGCTCTGAGGTGATCTTCTCTTCTAGGCTCTCATCTGAGTACACACTTCCTTTCACAAGTGTTAACCTTTCCTTTCTATTCTGTATTCGATTATAATTTGCTTACTGAGTGTAATCTAACTCCTTAGGTTCAAGGGTCAAGAAACAGAGAAACACAGAGACTTACCTATGGAACACATCCTATGATCATCCAGCTTGGGGAATATGGCCAGAGATGGATTTCATAACAGGCTGTAATATTTTATTGAATTCCTTCACAAAAATAAGGGTTCGACTTTTGCTGTAATTATGATGCATTATTTCTAAATATTTCTGTGAAAGTGCTTCTGAAAGGGACTGGCATTGGAATCAGCAGACTCAGAAGAAATGATGTGCTCTCAACAATGTGGCATATCAGCATTTAATCTGTTGAGGGTCTAGATGGAACTCAAAGGCAGAGGAAAGATAAAGCTGTTCCACCTTCTGAAACTGGGACATTCTTCTTCTCCTATCTTGGACACCAGAACTCTAGGATCTTAGGCCTTGGGCTAAGAAACAGGCTGTCCTGTTTCTCAGACTGATGATTACACTATTAACTTCCCTAATTCCTAGGGCTTTGGACTCAAGATGAAATTCCATCACTGCCTTCTCTGAACCTCCAGCTTGAGTTTCAGATGGTACATTGTGAAATTTCTCTGGCTGCATAATTGTGTGAGCCAATGTTCCTAATTGATATCTATTATATTTCTTTCTATATATTCTACTTGTTCTGTTTCTCTGGGAAAACCCAATATAGGCATTCATCATTACCCTGGTAGAAAATATGATTCTCTTTTGTTCTCATCATAGTGACACTTATGATTCCCTCTCATCTCATCCTGATGACTGGTAATTTAATTATTTTGTGATGAAATGAAACACATAGAAGCAAGACAAGGGGAAACTGATGGTGATAGCTGGGTTAAGAATTAGGAAGATAGACAAAAAATGTGGTAAGGAAATTTACCCAGATTTAAAAAGCTAGATAAAAATCATCACTTAGTATCTATTGAGAACTTCCTAGATTCCACGAACATGAGTTTAGACTTTGAGCTTAACATAATCAGATGTATATTAGACATAGTCAGACACAGTCAGACATATCTTTTGCCCCAAATAGTATACAAAATGAAATCAATTACTATAGAAATTAAAAGGAAGGCAGGTAAAATTTATATAAATTAGAGATTTTTATAATAAAGGGCTGATAACTATGGAGAAACAAAATGTGATTCTGTTATAAGTCTGACTTACAGAAAAAAAATAGTGTGTGTTATAATGAGAGAAAGAAGGGGTGGTGCACAGATAATGCAGGAAGTTCTGCTTGATAAATTTCTTTGTTTGTACTGGCTTTTGCAGGCTCATTTGTGGATAGAGCAACTTCTATCATAGGCTGTCTTATAGGCAGGGTGCAGTTTGTGTCAGCTTCTACCAGGCAAGTCCTTTGTGCAGTGATGAAGAGTAGTTTCTGGATGATGGATGTTGCTGCTGAACCAGGGAAAATCATCAGGAGCTTATAGGTGCTTAGGAGATAACAGGCATTATTTCCAGGGTACACTGACACTTACAGGGTAAAGCAAGCAACAATTCATTATTTGGTGGTTGGACAGGATTTAAAAATGCCAGTGTAATGAATGGAACAAGATAATTGTTGTGTTATCATATAGATCATTGGAAAATCTGGAAAAGCAACACATTTTTTTTCCATCTAAACCTACCTGGCATAATGAAGGCTAGATTCCATTTTTACTTTTTGAACTCAGTTGGCAATCACACGGCAGAGTAAATTTAGGCGGGATGATGTGAGACAAACTTCACAGGCTAACCCATTGCTGATATTTTGGACACAGATAAGGAGCTTAATGATTATTGTAGAATATATTCTCTGAATTTGCTTCTTTGTTTAAAAGTTCATATGTCTCTATTAATCTTATTTGTATTTCCTACTTTGTATCACAACTAACATATCTGTGAATGCCCATATTGCCATGTAGTAAACTTGAGTACAAGACTGGTTTTGAGACTAAAGTTAATACCAAACCAAGAGGTTCCCGTTGTTCACTGGAAACAATCTGGCTGCATACCTGTGTGATATTGTAGAGTGACCCTAACCCATTAATAAATCATGGATTGATTTTTGGAAAAAAGAGACAATTGTGAATACTTTCATCCAAAGGGGAAAATGCTTGACTCATAAATCCCATCTGGTACTATAAATGATATTTTGGGTTTCATTTTTTTTTTCATCTGAGGACATCTGCCAAAATCTTTTAAATAAAACAAGAACAGTGATTTTCTTTGCAGTTCCCAAATGATTCACCAGTTCTAGGCAGCTGATCAATATCGGCTGTCATTTTAGAGCATGTTTTTCTTTAACATTCATAGAATTGAATTATACTATTTGCTATTAGAAATAAACATCTGGAAGAAACACAGCAATATTTACATCTCATAAAAGCTAACCTTAACATATGCTTTGTCTACTTCCCACTACAAGTGTTTACTTTTCTATTACTCCTATTAATAATCTAAGTGAAATTTAGCTCCTACTTGTAGCTCAATATTTTGTTTCTGGTTTGCTTAGAAATGCTTCAAGACATCATCTTAAATAGTGAAAGAATTCAATAATTTCTTTTATGATTTAAAAATGCTCAAATCCTTTCCTACTTTTTTTACTAACTTTCACTATTATTTTTGTCAATTTTTACCTTGAATCATTTCCTAAGAGGATAATTCCAGACTATTGTAACTCTAATCATTCTTCACCTAATAAATTGACATTATTGGGCCCAGTAATGTAATGGGTAACTAACCCATGCTTAGATACAAAATAAATTAAGGACACTGTCCATGAAACTTAGTGCCTGGGAAAGGGAGTATTCTCCTCCTTTCTTCCGTCCAGCCAGCCGGTTTTCAGGGAATCTAATTAACACCATTCACTCCTACCTTTTTTTTTTTTTTTAATTTTTTTATTGGTTGTTCAAAACATTATAAAGCTCTTGACATATCATATTTCATACATTAGATTCAAGTTGGTTATGAACTCCCAATTTTACCCCAAATACAGATTGCAGAATCACATCGGTTACACATCCACATTTTTACATAATGCCCTATTAGTAACTGTTGTATTCTGCTACCTTTCCTATCCTCTATAATCCCCCCTCCCTCCCCTCCCATCTTCTCTCTCTACCCCATCCACTGTAATTCAT
>NW_026000170.1:9577884-9610404 GCF_001458135.2 Marmota marmota marmota | reverse complement strand
AAAAAACAAATGCCAAATGTCTTCTTTGATATAAAGAGAGCAACTAAGATCAGAACAGGGAAGAAGAGCATGAGGAAAAGATTAACATTAAACAGAGACGAGTGGGGGGAGAGAAAGGGAGAGAGAAGGGAAACTGTATGGAAATAGAAGGAGAACCTCATTGTTACACAAAATTACATATAAGAGTTTGTGAGGGGAAAGGGGAAAAAAAACAAGGGAGAGAATTAAACAACAGCAGATGGGGTAGAGAGGGAAGATGAGAGGGAAGGGGAGGGGGGATAGTAGGGGATAGGAAAGGTAGCAGAATACAACAGTCATTAATATGGTATTATGTAAAAATGTGGATGTGTAACCGATGTGATTCTGCAACTTGTATTTGGGGTAAAAAATGGGAGTTCATAACCCACTTGAATCAAATGTATGGAAGATGATATGTCATGAGCTTTGTAATGTTTTGAACAACCAATAAAAAAAAAAGAAAATTTAACAGAATATCTCCAAGAAACCTCCATAAATAGTAGGTATTAAAAGAATCTGGCAAGTGATTGTCTTGTCTGAAATCATAAAAAATCACTTATAGTTTCTGTTTCCCATAAATATAAGTAGCTATTTGATTGAGATTATGGGTTCATGATAGCCAAAATAATTGCCTAAATAAGTCAATTCAATATAATATATAAAAGTAAAAACTTGTAAAGAATGAATCACATTTAAAAGGAGAATTAATAATCAATGGAGATAAAAGTGTTTACCCAAGAAGTTGAGCTGTAGATGCATATACCATTTCACCTTGAAGAAGTGTTAGATGAAATTAATTTAAAAAACATACAATGACTGGTACATGAAAAAAATGAATGACCAAGTGAACAAATACCAAGAAAATCTTGCTGTCTCTAAACCAAGAAGTTCCACTGTATAATTTCATCTCTTGGGAATGTCTTTTCTGCTTCTGTGCAAAGTTATAAAGAATATATATCTTCTATTTGTTTGCTGAATTGTTTAGTTACTATGCCTTCACATACAGATGCATCTTGGAAATACTTCTATATATTTACAATAATATATTGGGATTAATCCATTTTGGAAAAGTCCTAGCAATTAGGGGCAGTATGTTCCGAGAGTGTTGACAATGTGGCAGAGTCAGAAGAGGAAATGATTTTCAACTGTCAGGATCTCTTCTCTCAAATGTTTTTATTCTTCCCTTTTCACATAAAGGTATGGGGCTAGATTATGAAATATGGTCATGAGCAAAAAGGAGGAAAATAAAGATGATCTTTTAGGACAGTGTAAACCTTAACAAAAATCCGTAATGCAAATAGGAAAACTTGAAAACATTTTACAGAACACAAATAAATAGAACACAAGCTTAAATGGAAGCCTCATGTGAATCCCAGGGCTCTGCCTTCAGGGTGAGAACTTGATTTGTAATCTGAGCTGATGCATCTTTTTGCCAGAAATCAAATGAAATTTCAATTGAGGACCCAGGGCTCAAAATATTCATTCTTCTGGAACTCCCTGCTCATCATTATTTAAACATTTATATTTATTTATTTATTTATTTATTTATTTATTTATTTAGTGAGAGGAAAGCAATTAGTTGCTTGACACAAATGCCTCTATGGAGAAAAGTTTGGCAGGGTTAAAGGTTTTAAAGGGATCTGATGTTAAAAAGTCTAAATCATCATCATCTTCAATACAATCATTAAAATAGATTCTTTATTTATTTATTAGGTGACAGAAATAGTCTAAAGATTCTTACAAAGCCATCTCATTGAATTCTCCCAAAGCTGAATGAAGTGAATAATTTTAATGCTATTTTAAGATGAAAATCAAAGGCTAATTAAGGTTAATTAATTTTTATAAAGCCACAAAACTTTGCTTTTTGTTGTGATGAGTGCTCTTTGGGTCCCACTATCTTGAAAATAAGAAGAAAGCTGAGCTACTAGGTGTTACAGTAATCAATTAAAACATTAAAAAAACTAATCCAAATATTAAATAGTCAAGAGTTTAGTCACTTTCCACAACAGTAGTAAATGCAAGAAGTTACATCACAGAAAGTAATAACTTAATGTGCCATTTTCTTTCAGGGAACAGCACAGTGGTTGGGGTCATGTGGATCAACTTATGTACATCATAAACTCTGCACTAAAGGCTCCTATAGTTTTATGGTCTTTGAGGTCAGGTGGAAGATGAGTAGGGAGGAGCTAGGAATGAAAAATTAATTAGTATTGTGATAGAGTGGGGGAAAATGTGCCAATAGGGAGGTCTCATCAGAGGAACCTGAAAAAGGCCTTTGTCCAAATCTCTAGATAAAGCTTTTGGAATGGAAAATCCTGGGCCAGGAATGGAGATATGTATAAGAACATGGCCTGTCAGATGGGTCTGAGTCCCTAATGATATCTTCTCTCACAGACTCTAATGTTGTCCACTATCTTGCACAGGGGTAGGAGAGGGGTGGGCAGCTTTCCCCTGTGGGGCTGCAAGATAAAGTCTTATAATTGCCTGTGGCGTGAACTGAAAAAAAAAAAAAGAACACATGAGAGTTTTTAGTCTGGGGTTGAACTTCTCAGTATGGAAACCTAGCCTGGATAGAGAATCAACTACCTTTGCTTTCTTCACAACCTTCTGTCACTCAGTATGACTTACTTGATAGAATTGTGTTCCTTTAATGTGTTAGAAAGATATTATTAAATCAATCATCTAGATTTCTGAGAAAACACATCAAATGACAAAAAACTGATTTATAAATCACAAATTCACAAAAGTGAGAAAATGGAAAGACAGAATGAAAATGGACAAGAGATGTCAATGCAGTATTGGAAGATGGAAAAAGAGAGAGAACCAATAGCAGAGGAGACTATAGGATTCAGTAAAGATTCACAAAAGAGCATCTCCTAGACCCATAGATGGTGTGCCTGATTAAACATAAAGTAACTAAAACCAGGGGTTGTAATAGGCTCATCCAGGAATAGTCTAAAATTACCCATTCCCTGACCTATGAAAAACTTGTGCATATTCTGCAGAGAACTCAAACCCAAAAGGTTGCTGTCTCTGCTTCATCAGGTAGAGTAGAAATTGGGGATGAGATATGAGATGGGTCGAATGAATATTTGCATGCTCAGTGTTAAAAACCCCAACCACCTTACCCATACTGCTCTTGTGATTCTGATGGAAAAGTAAAATTACTCCAGGCAGGAGACTGGAAACTTCTTCCTAAAACAAAACAAAACAAAACAAAACTGGCCTTTACAATTAAAACAACCAATGTTTATTTCTTGCCCAAAATCTCTACAGGGAAACTGGAAAATTGTGAAGAAAAATTCCAGTCAGACTTTTAAATATGACTGAAGAGAAAAATAGTGATTGATATTTTAAGAAATTGTCTAATATGGAAGATAGATTTTAAAAAAGAAACAAATAAGAATCCAAGAGGGAAACTTAAAATATCCTATAACCTTAGAGAGGTAAAAGAAAACACTGCCTCTATTTAAAAAAAATCCAGAAAACAAATAATCAGAGAATAATACAGAACTTTTAGAAATGAATGAAATGATATATTAAATTAAAAAATAAAAGCATTCTGAGAGGCTGGAAGTCAGATACCATAATGCCTTCAAAATTCCAAGATAAATTGTTTACAACTTATTTTTTTTATATATCAAGGCAAGAGGACTAGAATTCAATATTAAGAAAGAGAAAAAACATGGAATCAATAGATCCAATACACAAGAGTAGTAGATGTTGTCCTTGGACAATGGTT
Source organism: Marmota marmota marmota (assembly GCF_001458135.2). NCBI lineage: Eukaryota > Metazoa > Chordata > Mammalia > Rodentia > Sciuridae > Marmota > Marmota marmota. Next base: position 9,606,644 of record NW_026000170.1, on the reverse strand, counting down.
GTTCAACAAGCCAAGAGAACAACTAACAAGTGAAGCAAACAAGACTGGGGCAGGACAGAGGGCAGTGAGAACATCGTTCCTAAAAGAGAGTAAATTGGAGTAAGTGGAGGAAGGTCCTGAAGTGGATTATGGGAATTTCTGAGGTGATGGAGAGCTTGGCCTCATTTGTACCAGAGCCCCGGGAAAGGGAAGAGCTGGAGGATATGCCTGGGAAGTCTGAACATTGAGGATATCTGTGGGAGAAATATGTTTGTTCTCTAACATCCCCTCCTCTTTCAGATACATGGAGGATTATAATTGTGTAACACTTGAAGTTTTATATGTCCATGTTCTTTGTGCTGGATAATGAAAAGTGAGCAGGAGAACAGCATCACTTCCAGTCTGAAGCATTTCATGGCAGTGTCTGACTTTCTTGTTTTGATTAAGTTACTATGGAGTGATGGTCATCAATAGGGAAATAGAAGAGGACTAAATATAAGGCATCCATCCACCTTTCCTTTCTTCCATATACTATTTCAAAAGTAGTTCTTCTTGGTAAGGGGATGGCAAGGAGGGGGAACCACACGTCAGAGTCAGACATGGGAGAGGGGAAGGGAGCTTTTTACATTTACCTTTTTGCCCATTGAGCAAAGTTCCTTCTACCAGGGTCTAATTCCCCCATAGATGTGGTTTATATTCTCCTCATCTGACACCGAGTGTACCTGATAGAGAACCATATTCCATGCTCTACAGTGAGGTTATTTCACTCAAATTTGAAAACAAAAAAGGTGTCCACTACAGGCAGGTCACTACCAGAGAGAGAAGAAGCAACTGGGGAAATATGAAAGGAATACAAGATTTTTGTACCTACAAAGAAGCCCTGATAATTTCTGCACAATGGAATTTCAGAATTGCTGTGAACCAGTGACCTTATGTTTGCCACTCTTCTCTCTGAATTGAACATATATTGTTTGTATTATGTTCTGGTTCTGCCAGTATATACTAGGTTACCAGATATAGATAGCTCACTTTACAGTTTCTAATTATTTATACAAGAGGAGTCACATCTAGTCTAGCTGTAAACACCATCTTGTACCACAGGCGTATGCTGGGCTTTTGGTATATCTCCTCTGGTGAAAAGTTGAAAGTAAATGAAATATACAGTGACTCGAAGATTGAATTGTGGTTGGCATTTTAATAATTACCAATACTATTCACTACTGTCTGATTCTCATTTACTTCATGGTTCACAAGGAATTCTAATTCTCCATCCACTTGAATTTAGGCATTGTTTGGTGACTAATTCTCACCAAGCAAGAAGCGATGAGTGTATTAGTCAGCTATGACCAAAAGACCTAACAAGAACAATTTTGGGGGGGGGTGGAATTTATTTGGGGCACATGGTTTCTTCTCAAAGGAATTTTTACTTAGACTCCCTTGAGCCTGAGATGGGTGTGGTCTTGCCAATTCCTGAGATGCCCTCAAGCCATCTATCTTATATTCATGGACAAAGTCTTTAGCATTTTTTTTTTTTTTTAGTGGTACTAAGGTCTTTAATGTCTAACTTCCTTAGTCCCAGTTCTAAAGTTTTTCAAATCTTTCTGCTCTGCTTTCTGCTCCTGAATATCAAAATTAACTTGGCTAAAAGCTGCTAGCTATACCCATGCCACTGCTTGAATATTTTACTGCCTAGAAAGGTTTTCTACCAGATTAAAAAGTCCATCACTTTTAAAATAAGACTCACAGAAAGTCTCAGGACACAGGCAAAATTTAAATAACTTTTTGAATGTAACATGAATGGCCTCTAATTTAATTTCCAATACAGCCCTCCTTCTCCTCTGAAACCTCATGAGCCTACTCTTTACTTTCCACAGTTGTATCTGTGTTTTGATTTTCTGAGCTTCCACCAGAAACAGCTATTAAACTTGCATCATTAAATTTTTCAAAATTTCTCCCACAAATTCTAAAAAGCTCCAAAATCTTCTGAACCACATGGTCAAGTTAGTCACAGTAATGACCCCACTTCTGGGTATCAATTTCTGCCTTAGTCAGATTTTTCACTACTTTGACCAAAAGACTCCCCCCAATTTTTTTTATTAGAGGAGGAAAAGTTTATTTTGGGGCTCATTGTTTCAGAGATCTTAGTCCATAGATGGCTGACTCCATTCCTCAGGGCTTATGATGAGACTGAACAGCAGGGTGGAAGAGCTAGGCAGAAGGAAACAGCTCAAAGACATCACACCAGGTAGCAGAGAGTGAGCTCTGCTCAAAAAAGACAATATATATATATATACCTAAGGCATGCCTCCAGGTATCCACCTGCTCCTGCCACACCCTAAATGCCTACAGTTACCCTCAAATTAATCCCTGTCAGGGGATTAATACTCTGATTAGGTTAAGGCTTTCATAATCCAATCATTTTTACTTCTAAACTCTTTTGCCTTGTCTCACAGATGAGCTTTTGGGGGATACCTCACATCTAAACCAGAACAATGGATATATTTTTTAATCCAGAGCATTCATTTTTCAGAGCTTTACCTTCTCTGCCATGTTGACTGTAACCAAGGAAGTATATGGTTATAAAGTGATTCACAGTTTGATTGAGCATCCCTTGACTAAACTGTATGTAGAAAGACAACAATGAATATGGTGGTTTTGTGGTCTACCTCCTTGAACATGAAGTGTGAAAAACAAATGAACCTTTGTTATGTTGAGTCACTGAGAGTTTGGCGTTATTTGTTTAGGCTTCTCTAAATGATTGGAGTTGTTACCTATTCTCTTCTAGCATGATCTATGAAAGATTCTATTCTTCCACGATGACCCAGGTTAGAATTTTTTTTGTCTAACACAGATTTAATTTGTTTTAGGAAAAATAAACAAAAAAGAAAAATGGTGACTTCTATTGTCCTAATTTATAACTGACAAAATTTTCACTTCTAAGTATCTTCTATGGTAAGAAAAAAAAAAAACATGTGATAGGGCATTGCTTTTTGCTTGGGCATGTTTATTTATCTAATTGCTAATTGTGTTGAGTGCAGTATTTTTAATCCAGTGTAATAAAATAGATGCATTAAAGTGATTTTAAGGGGTGAAGTTGTGACACTCTCCTCATTCCACTGACTTGCTTACAGAAAGATGTATTCTCTCCCCAGAATTTCAGACTATTTTTTTCCACACTAATAGCTTGGAAACATAACTTCTGGAAGTAATTTACTTAAACCGTAAATCCTCACTAATGCTTTCCACTTGGCTACCTGGCATCTGAGATAACTGTGGCACATTTCTGTAGGACACAATCTGTTACATGGAAAAGGTAAATGGGGTGTCCTTATTGCTCTGATCCTAAGCACTTGCAGACCTTTCATCTTTTCATGCTACCCCAATTCTGCTATGCAGCCTATACATGAATCTTGGATGCTTCCCTAGAAGGTTAATCAAGCAGGATTTTTAAATAGTATGTATGGGGCTTTGGTTCTTCGATCCAGACCAAGCCACAGATTCCAATCGATTCCTGTATGTATCCAGTGAAAGCAAAGTACAAAGAATGATTAGAAGTTTTTATGATTTTAAACCATTCATAAACTTTTTACCATGAAGCAAAGCAGTATGGATGTAGTCTTTACTTAACTACCTTTAAAACAACTGGTTTAAATTGATTTTTTCTCCATAAATGAGCCCATTGTCTTAATTTAAACTTGACTTCATAAGGAAACACAAATAAATTGTTTATTAGTACCATCCCAATGTATTTCATAGAGCTAAATTGTGTTCTTGATTTCTTTCACTGTGAGGTATATAAAAATAGAACTTTCCAGTATGCCTTCCAATCTCTTAAAATTCCTTATTCACAAAAATAATATTCTATATTTTGGTTTTAGAAGTGAAAGGAAAAGATACTGAGAAAAAAAGGAAGAGCAAAAGAAATTTTCAAAAGGGATTGTTCCCATTGAGATATAAGGAGATGGAATTAAGACTAATACAGGAAGATAAGGATCTTGGTGTTCCTGAATCTCCAATCTCTACATTGACTCTATCAATTCCTCAAGAAGTTGGTCTGTGCTTTCAACATAAGATCATGTGAAAGTGAATCTTTCATTTCATGATGAAATTTAAAATAGAAACATGTGTCATGCAAATAGGCCCAGAAGGGCTATTTCTGGGTGCTAGATTTCAGAGTTAAGTACTAAGTTAACCTGTTAAGGTGACCAAACCTATAAATGAATGTGCTTAAAGCTGCCATTGGTTGATTTTATATAGGAAATAAAAAAAACTGTGAAGATAGGTGTTCTTGAGTCAGCTTATTCTGCACAATTTCTCCCTGTAATCATACATACTAGAGATGAAAACTCATATATAACTAAGTATAAGATTTTTTTTAAAGGATAGGTTAGTCTTGGTAAGGGGATTTTTTTCAAGGATAGGTTACCATGACTAAAATTGAAGGAAACATCTATATTGTCAAAAGTGATATTCTTAAAATTATGGTTTCTATAGTAAAAAATATATTGCCTAACACATTCAGTCTTCTAAACAGTATGGAAATTGGTTGGCACTGCTATTTTGCATCTGATTTTCCCCTTGCCTCCCAGGCTTACAGAACTGTTAACTCACCTTCAGAATGGTGTACTTCTTCTGACTTGGTTATGATCCAGGACACCTATTATACTTCTTTCAAACACTTTTAAAATTATTTATGTTTTGGATTTAATGTATGAATTGCCAATATTACTTATCTTATAAATGGATTTGATGAGTTGTATCTTTGTATTTTATCATTACTGATAATGATTTCATTGATATGTGGAAAAAGTTATCTCCTAACTCCTGATGACTTTTTAAATGTTAACATGTTGATGCATTTAATACTCTTGATTTCTCTTAGTTCTGTCAGCTGTCCTCTGTCAAGAGAGTGACTTATCACTTTGGTAAATCTTAGACAAATGCACTGAGTATGCTCAGCTTTTGTAAATGAACTACTGTAATTTAGATTATATAAGTAATAAAATGATTTTTGTTTCTTATCTGCATTAGTATTTGTTCTTTTCCCCTAACTTTTTCAGAACTTGAGAGAAAAAGACAAATAATATTTATTGATCTGCTCTCAAAACCCTAAACATTTGCACTATGAGCATGGGAAATATTGCCTTAATTTGTTGGTATAGAAAGAAAGCTTGCTTGAGTTTATAATTAAATTTCCTATAAATTCAAGGTACCATCTTTGGAAATACTTTATTTTTCTGGGAATCAATTTCATTTGTAACATGAAGTAGATTAGGGCTTAAGGTTTCTAAGAGGCATTTAGCCCGTGAATAATTTGTGAGTTTTCATGGTAAGATCAATTCAAGTAACTGAGGTACAGAGGCATATCAATAGGCTTAGGTCATATATTTTTTCAGGATGAGTTAAATGGCTACCCCATGTCTTTGCTTATAGATTTATTATTTGAAATTGATGTATTCTATATCTTACCTACTATAAAAGCTGTTTAGACTGTGTGTTCTTCATATGTTGACACTTTATACCTTATACACTTAAGCTTTCCAATTACATGATTTTTTTCATCTCAATATTTCCTCTACCCTATTCTCATAGTCATATTTTTTACTATACCATAACCAAAAAAAATATGCAGTTTCTGAAACCAGATCATTATCTCTCAGTCTCACAGCATACTGCTGCATATATATCTCATTTTCCACATCAAGAACCACAGAATTTACTAATTGAAACTTTCTATTCTGTTACCCACTCTCATGTCTTCATTACCCACTTTATCTAGCTTGGGTTCCATGATCCACTGTAATTATCACCTCATTGCAATTTTCCTCAACTCCATTGGAAAAAAAAAATCCTGGAAAATTCCAATCCTGATTAAACCATTAGAAACTGGTCTTACTTTAATTTTTTTTGTCAAAAATTTAATGTGGTAATTCAATATTGCTGGGCTATATTTTATTTATCTAGGTTTTTTGTTCCTCTATAATCTTAAACTATTCAGTTATATTTTCTGTTACTCTTTTTAATCACTTAAACTTCTAACTTTTGCCTTCTACTCTCAGCTGATTGAAAAGATTTCATCTTCACATAACTAAATATCCCACCTGATCTTCCTTCCCATCCTTTCTATCTTGTTTTCTCATGTTCAAGTGAATAAGCTTGATGAGTCTCTGCAGTCTATGGTGTCCCGTTTCTCCTGATTTTATCCAAGGATATTATGTATTTTCCTTCAAATTATTCCTTGTTTTTCTTCATCTTTAATACATGCTTTTGTGTTCAGCAGCCTGTAGGCATGTCTCCAGACTATTGTTTCAGACATAATTAATAAAATCATACCAAAACTATTGGATGGACATTCCCCTCTACCTATGATCCATTTCTTGCTTTCCAGCATAGTAAAAACTGTGAAGTTTGTCTATGGATATTACTTCCACTTCGCCCCCATGACAGGTCAAATACTAAATCAATCCAAATCCTTCTACATTTCATTCCTGAACATGTATTTAAATTAATAATGAGTTTTTATTTCATCTACTGCTATTTTATTCCAAGCTATCATAAATTCTGACCTCAGAGATAAATAAAGTATGAAAAATTTTCCCATATGCCTATTTGTGATTTTGTGATTAATTACTAAATAGACAGAATGATAGTTTTTAAGCAAAAAATGACAATGTCACACATTTTATTTCTTTTAAAGTCTTCAGATTACACTAAGGACAAAAATTAATTTTACATGTAATTACTAAAATTTATGCAATTAATATACCCATGATCTGCCTACCATTTTTATCTCATGTCATCCTGTTTACACTTTCACTTTCTATTCTATATCCTGGCCTTTGTATTTCTAAAACATGCTAAAATCTTTTAGAATTCTGGCTCTTATTTTTGCCTTGGAAAGTTTTTTCTCATTCTTGATCTTATTTATACTTCTTAGTTTCCCTTAAATATCACTTCCATAAAACAAAAGTCTGAAAACCCAGACATGAGTCCCTTGTACAGTACTCTATATTTTCCCTTATTAGGACATGTAGGAATCCAGCTCAATATTTGCACGCCAATTATCTTTTTTCTAACTTATTATTTTCTAGATGAAGAAATTCTTATGGTTTAGATATTAGGTGTTCCTGAAAAGATCATATGTAAGACAATGCAAGAAGGTTTAGAGGTGAAGTAACTTTGTTATAAAAGATTTAACCTAATACATGCATTAATCCCCTGATCATGGATTCATTTGGTGGCAACTTTAGGCAGGTAGGGTGTGACTGGATGAGGTGGGTCCCTGGGGCCATGGCTTGGAGGTATATATTTTGTCTTTGTTGAGTAGAATTCTCTCTCTCTGCTTCCTTGGTATGATGTCCTGAGCCACTTCCCTCCATTGCACTCTTCCCCAAGATGTTCTGCTCACCTTAGGCCCTGAGGAATGGAGTCAGCCATTTTATGAATGAACCTCTGAATTTGTGAACCACCAAATAAGCATTTCCTCCTTTAATTGTTCTTATTAAGTCTTGTAGTCAAAGCAGAAAAAAAGCTGACTGAAACAGAAACTAAGATTCAACACAGCTCAGACTTATTTAAGATTATAATATGCTAATAGAAGAGGAAGAACTTGAAATTGTATAGTTCTGGCTGCAGAGGTAACCTCAATGGCTGGCAGAATCCTCAAATGTATTTCTATAAACTATCTGCTGTTAGGGTCTCCAAGAGCTAGCCTCTACATTAACTGTGCATATTTCTGCTCTCTAGGTATTGTGAGCCCTTCTGCAATTCTTTTGGTTCCCAATCTTTCATACTCTGGAGAAATCAGGAATTTCTAGATCTATCCCAGACACTTGACTTTAGTTCATTTTCCACTGATTTACCCACAGATTTTATGCACTTAATAAATGTTAGTTTACTTCTTCTCTTATCCAGATATTCATTGTATAAGTCATTATTTTAGTAAGGATAATCTCTTTCATTCAGACATCAAAGACTCCAGAATGCAAGGATAACATAAGAGAGATTTTCTGGATCTCTGTGGTCAGTCTATTACTTTGTTTGCCCTATTCAAGACCTCCTAGAGAGTGCAAGAGTTAAAATCACAATAGACCAGAGTCAAAAACTGCAAATATAATAATAAAATAAGAAAACTCAGCAGAAATAGCTTGCTGTCCTGCTGCTTGTGCTGCAGGAAATATTACAACTGTGACTACATATACATTTATGTGCCCTTATAAATACATCACATGTAAATGTTTTTCTGGAAGGCTGGGAGGTCTGAATCAATGTATGGCCATTTTTCTTCCTGTCAAAAGCAATAGAATTTTTATTGGCACAATTTTCATTACTCAGCACTGACTATGGTATCTTTGATCAAACTAATTAGAAATACTTACACTTGGTACCATGAGATATATCAAATTTATTATTAAAATTATGTATGTGCACACATAGAAAATAAATAGGGGCATTAAATATAAAAATATGACATTTATGCCAGTAGTTGAAGTGAGAAAGCATTCTAATTAGATAGTGCATATTCTTAAAGTATAGATTTTCCTGTGTGGATTGTACTATTCAGCTAAAGTACAATTGATGATAAAACTTGAATGCATAAAGAAGGGCAAAGATATTTTTTTCTGATCAACAAGTCAGTCTGCATTTATTGGCCAACTGTTAGGTGTCTTTGTTTAAAGCTATTATGAGAAAAATGTGTTTCAAGGATTGAGGAGATTTTTACTATATTTGGTAAATAAGGATTATTCTAATTAGCTGCTATACAAAACAGAATTACATAACATTTTCAAATGTTTGGTAATGAAAAGAACTGATGACCTTGTTTAAAGATATGAAGGAAACTTGTGGTTGGGAGACATGTTCATGGGGGAGAGACTAAAGTGTAGTTTTTTTTTTTTTTTTTTTTTTTTTTTTTTGTGTGTGTGTATGTGTGTGTTGCTAGGGATTAAACCCAGGGCCTTGTGCATGAGAGGCAAGCACTCTACCAATTGAGCTATATCCCCTAAAATGGTTTTGAAAAGATGCATTGGAGAAAGGAAATAGTACTGGGTATTGTATGCAAGGGAGAAAAGGGTATAAGAGAAAATTTACATTCTACATCTCAGGATTTAAATCATCAAAGATGGGAGGACTCAGATAAACATGTGATAAACACATGCAGGTTTTCCTGTGAATATTTTTGATACAATGCTAAGGGCTGAAAGAGACGAAAAAAACCTTGGAGTGCTGGGTGATGCCATTGTGGTTTCTCTTGATATAGTTGTTTTGATTTTAAGCATTCTTATTTAGAAGTGACTTCAGAGTTCCTCACAAAAGGGTCTTTCCCAGTATTGGCAGTTCTGGGAAGTATTTATGTAACTTTCATAAATTTACCAGTTACTCCAGCAAATACATATGCAGTCATATGATTGTGATAACCGATCGTTCTGACAAGTCTTTGGTAAACAAGGATTATCCTAATTAGCTTCTATACAAAACAGATTTTCATAACATTTTAAAATGTTTGTTAATGCATATATTATATATATATATATATATATATATATATATATATATATATATATATAATNNNTATATATATATATATAATCCTCTAAGTAAAATGAAAATAATAATGGGAGAGATATCAGTAGAGGAAGCAGAATGGGTTGGGGGAGTTTTAAGAGATGGAAAGGGAAAGTGAAGGTTCAGTAATGAGATTGAAAAGATTATGCTGTGTGCATGTATGAACATGCAATAATGAATCCCATTGTTAGGAATAGTTATAGTACACTAATAAAAATAAATAAAAATATTTGAAGATGGTTTGCAACTTGAAACTTCCTGTTATTTGGGGGCAAATGAAAAGTGTTCTTTTGGAGTTACTCCTAGTACATTTTCCACTCAAATCGCTTGTTAAACCTATACAATATTTATCTTAAAGCATATAGATACATTTGTTCAAATTAACCTGACTTTAAAAAAATAGATTCTAAAGATATAAAGTGATCTTTTAGGTAGAAACACATATTTTAAGTCACTCTATAGGGTGGAAATGAAATTGAGTAGAAAGAATGAGGTGCTATTTCTGACAGTAAAAACTGAGAAGAAAAAGAAAATGAAAGACATTCAGGGAAGAAGGCTGCTAAAATTAAGACGTCAGTAGATCAAGATTATTCCTTAACTTATTTTGGAAAACTTAATACTTGTTGCAATTGAGCTATGTTACAGTTTGTTCCCCACCTAGGATCCATTATTTATTTGTTTTGCAACAGAAGTAGCTAACCTTCACTGATCCTTTACCATGAGCAGGCATTATAGAAAGAATCTTAGATAAATTATCTAGTTTAATTTTCATGAAAGAAATTTTAAATATGTATTATTATACCCTCATATAAATAAAGGCCTTTTGTTTTGAAGAGGCTAAGTGAATTGCTCAAAAGTAGTAGGGCCAACATCCCACATAAAATATATCTCATTTTCAATTCTGTGCTCTGAATAGCTGTGATGTTCTTCTGAATCTAAATCTCCTTCCTATGGACATTGCTGTCATAGACTGTGAGATATCAGAAGCAGCTGGGTGACCACCTAAGCAGGAGAACACATAAATTTATATGCTGCTATTCATAGTAGCATACATATTTCCTCCTGAATCAAATCACTACTGACCTTGACTACCCTGAGGAGTGCAGCTAGCTTGATCTTATCTTTCCTTCCCGTGTGTAATAGCAGTGGGTAATACTAGAAGATTCATATTTTTCTTATGCTGGTAACTCCTAACTCTCACCTACCTCCTTACCTACACTCTTGAAGAAACAAACACACAAAGACAAAAACCAGCAATAAAAAAACAACAAACCCAGTGATCCATCAACATACTGCATTCCTAAGAAGAGCTTGTGTGGTGCTTTGTTATGAATTCATGCATCTGCTGTCATTTTATGAACTGGTCTGCTCACAAGAGACTGATTTTTAAAAGTCTTTATGCAAGTTCATATTAAGAAATTCACTTACAACATTTTTCTAACTTCAACTTCTCTGACCCTATAACTTGCCTGAAACTCTAAAATGTGCTCCATTGTTTGAATGAAAAAAGACCAATTTTTAAGTTTTGAAAAATAGAAAACAAAACTGTCCGTTCAAGATTTTATTTTAATCTACATAGAATATCCTGTTATGAAAGTATAGAAGATAGGATCAATATATAAAAATTGATGTGCTATGTCAGGAACACATAGTAATATGAATTTTAAAAAGCTATTATTTGTGAAATGTTACACAGAAACACACCTAACACAATGTACTTTAACAGAAAAATATTTTATTTACAAACCAATGAACAAGACTTAAATAATAAAGATAGGACTTTCTATTGTCAATATACACATTCACCATTAATCTATTACACGCATTTTAAATCAAAATCTAAACAAGATTATTTAGAAACTTAAAAGATGATTCTAAAATATTCTTGTGGAAGCAGAATATCAAGATGATATCAGCATGATCCTATAAGGTAGTTCAAGCTTGTAATTCCAGTAACTTAGGAAGCTGAGGCATGAGGATTGAAAGTTGCAGGCCAGCCTCTGCAATGTAGTGAGGTGCTCAGCAATTTAGCAACATTCTATCTTAAAATAAAATAAATAAAATGGACAGGGGATGTAACTCATTCATAAAGCATCCCTGGGTTCTATCCCCAGCAACAAACAAAACAAGAAAACAAACAACAACAAACAAAAACAAAAACAAAAAACTCAGAAAAACAAAGACTTAAATGAAATAAAAACACCTCAGTAATTTTGAATTAAAAAGAACAAAAAAAGGAGTAGTGTTTACCTTCCTACTTATATAGATTTAATAAAATGCCAAATATTTAAGAGAGTTTTTGCCTTAAGTTTAAAGATTTACTAAAATGACAAAATATTTAAAAGAGTAATGACATTTATAAGAGATAATCCAGTGGAATTCAATAGGAAGCTCCCAAAGCAGAAAACATCTTTGGAATGGAAGTTTTTAGTTTTGGTATACTAAGTATTTTATTTTATGTATTTTATTTTATTTTTTTTTATTTCCTTGGTGCATTATAGTTGGGTTGATTTTCACGTAATAATACATGCATGGAATTTAATTGAGTCCATTTCAATCCCAAGTGCTCCCCCTTTCCTTTCCTTCCTTCTTCTCCTTCTTCCCTATTCCCTTTCTACTGGTCTGCCACATACACACGCGCACACACACACACACACACACATATATAGAATTATATGTATACATATAAAATTAGTACCAGGGCCATTTTTATTCTGAGACAGGGTCTTGCTAAGTTGTTTATACCTCATTAACTTGCTGAGTCTGACTTTGAACTAGCGATCCTCCTGCCTCAATCTCTCCAGCTACTGGGATCTCAGGCATGTCTGGCTCACTTACATATTTTAATTGGTGTTTTATAGCTATTTATTGTGGTGTATTTATCCATGAACATAGTGGGATTTTTGCTAAACTTATTTTGTGTTTCCTCCCCTTTCCCATGCCTTTTCTCTCCCCCTTAATCGTCTATTCTGTTGATTTTCCCTATGTCTTTATGATATCTGATCCCCTCTTTTTTTCCCCCTTACTTTTTTTCTAGCTTCTATATGTGAGAGAGAACATTCAAACCTTGATTTTATTTGACCTGATGTTCTCCAGTTCCATCCATTTACCCACAAATGTCATAATTTCCTTCTTCTTTATGGCTAGATTAAACTCCAATATGTATATATACCATGTTCTTTGTCATCTATTAACGGACACCTGGGTTTGTTCCATATCTTTGCTCTAGTGAGTTGTGCTGCTATAAACATTTTGGTGAGGCTATATTTTTTATAGTACAATTACTTTAGTTCTTTTGGATAAATACCAAGGAGTGGGATAGATGGGTCATACAGTGGTTCCACTCCTAGTTTGTTGAGTAATCTCCATACTGCTTTCCAGAGTGGTTATATTAATTGGCAGTCCCAGCAACAATATATCCTTTCCTCACATCCTTGTCAACATTTATTATTATTTGTATTTTTGATAATTGCCATTTTGACTGGAGTGAGGTAAAATCTCAATGTAGTTTTGATTTGTATTTCCTTCATAGCTAAGGATGATGAACATGTTTTATATATTTGTATTTCTTCCTTGGCAAATGTCTGTTTAGTTCTTTTTGCTCACTTATTAATTTTTTTGGGGGGGGTGTTAAGAAGTTTTTTGAGTTCTTTATGCATTCTGGACCTTAATCCCATGTCAAGAGAGTAGATGGTTAATATTTTCTCCCATTCTGTAGGTTCTCACTTCCTGCTTTTTATTGTTTCTTTTTCCGTGCAAAAACTTTTTTTTTTTTAAATTGGATGCCATCCTGCTTAATCATTCTTGGTTTTATTTCTGGCACTTTTAGGATCTTGTTAGGAAGTTAGTGCCTATGATGTTGTGTTTGGGAGTTGATCCTAAGTTTTCTTGTAGTAGTTTCAAAATTTCTGATCTAATTTGTAAGTCTTTGATCCACTGTGATTTCATTGTTTTTTTTTTTTTTTTATTCAGGGTGAAATATAGGGATCTATTGCAATTTTTCTACATGTAGATTTCTAGTTTTCTCAGCACCATTTGTTAAAAATGCTATCTTTTCTCCAACATATATTTTTGACAATTTTGTCAAGAATCAGATGACTCTATGTCTCTGAGTTTGTTTTGCATTTTCTGTTTTATTCCATTGGTTTTCATGTCTATTTTGAGGCCAATATCATGCTGTTTTTATTACTATAGCTCTGCAGCATAATTAAGGTAAGGTTTTGTGATATCTCCTGCATTGCTGTTCTTGCTCAAGATTGCTTTCTGTCTTCTGGGTATTTTATTCTTCCAAATCAATTTTAGAATTTTTTATCTAGTCTTGTGAAGAATGTCATTGGTATTTTAATGGGGATTGTATTGAAGCTGTATATTGCTTTTGGTAATATAGCCATTTTGACCACATTAATTCTGCCTACCCCAAAACATAGAAGGTTGTTTTATCTTCTTCAATTTCTTTCTTCTGTGTTTTATAATTTTCATTTCAGAGGTCTTTCACCTACATGGTTATATTTATTCCCAGGTATTTTATTTTTTGAAACTTGTTTATTTTATTTTTAGTTATTTCTATTTGTTGAATTTTGAATATCATGTCTAGAAAATAATTACCAAACATAAGGGCATAAAAGTTTATGTCTATACATTCTTTTCTTCTAGAAGTTTTATAGTTTTAGCTCTTAACGTTTAGGTGCTTGGCCCATTTGGAGTTAATGTTTGCAATATGGTATGTTACAGGTAAATGTCCTACTTGATTAATTTGCTTCTTCTTGTCCAGTTGTTCCAACATCATTTATTGAAAGATTATTCTTTACTCATTGACATCCTTACACAAAATTAATTTTACATATTTTTCCTCTGGACTCTATTTCATTGGCCTATACATCACCCTGATGCCGGTATCATATTGTCATGATTACTTTTTTTTTTTTTGTAGTAAATTTGAAATTGGGAGGTATGAACTCTCCTGTTCTATTCTTCCTTTTTGAAAACTTTTTTAGTTCTCATTTCCTCACAATTTCATACAAACTTTAAAATCATCTTGTGCATTATTACCAAGTCACTGAGGATTCTGCTACAGATTGCACTGACATGGTGGGATGATTTGAGAAATTTTATTATCTTAACATTAAATTTTCCAATCTATGAAAACAGGGTATTTTGACATTTATTTAGACCTTTATTAATATCTTGCAATAATGTTTTGACATTTTCAATGCACAAGTCTTATATGACTTTGTTTAAAGTACATTATTCTTTTTAATGTTATTACAAATATAACTAGTTTCTTAACTTCTTTCTTAACTGGTTCATGGGAAATGTTATATAAATGTTATGATTTTGTATATTAAGCTTTTATCCTACAACCTCCTTGCTGAACTTATTAGTTTCAATGATTTTTTAATGGGTTTTTCAGGATTTTCTGTACACAAAATAATGCCATCTGCTAATAGAATTAATTTTACTTATTCCTTTACAGTCTGGATTCCTTTTGTCTTTTTATTTACTAATTGTCCATAGCAGAAAAATGTTGAATGGAAGAGGTAAGAGAATACATCCTTGTCTGATTCTGAAACATAAGAGGAAAACATTCAGTTATTCACCATTAAGGAGTATGGATTTTTTCTTTTCTTTCTTTCTTTCTTTTTTTTACTTATTTCTTTTTCTTTATTCTTTTTTTTCTTTTCTTTTTTTTTTACTAGGTTGGTAGTTACTTTCTATTTCTGCTTTTTTTTTTATTGAGGGAGCAGTACTGGGGATTGAACTTAGGGGCACTCGACCACTGAGTCACATTCCCAGCCCTATTTTGTATTTTATTTAGAGACAAGATTTCATTGAGTTGCTTAGTGCCTTGCTGTTGCTGAGGCTGTCTTTGAAAGCGTGATCCTCTTGCCTCGGCCTCCAGAGCCACTGGGGTTTCAGGCATGTACCACTGTGTCCAGCTCTATTCCTATTTTTTTCAATATTTTTTTTGTGATTTTAATCGACTTTCTTTTATTGATCAATCTGGTAAATATTTAAATTTTGTTGAATTTTTTCAAAGAAACTAAATTAATTAGTATTTTATACCCTTTAGTTCAATAACTTCTGCTCTAATTTAATTATTTCCTTCCTTTTGCTAGCTTTTTCTTTTCTTTTTTTTTGTACCAGGGATTGAACCCAGGGGTGCTCAACCATGGAGCCATAGCCATAGTTTATTTTTTATATTTTATTTTGAGACAGAGTATTGCTAAGTTACTTAGGACCTCACTAAGGTGCTGCAGCTGGCCTTAACTCATGATCTGCCTGTCTCGGCCTCTTCAGCTGCTGGGATTGCCTTACTTTACTTAGCATGATATTCTCCAACTCCATCCATTTACCTGCAAATGCCATAATTGTATTCTCTTTTAATGTTGAGTAATATCCCATTGTGTGTGTGTGTGTGTGTGTGTGTGTAGGGCATGATGTAACATGTGGGGCATGTTGCATCAGAAAAGAGGAAAACCTAACTTGCGACCCGCTTCCTGGTCCTGGGTCCTCATGTGGCTAAGATAGCACCTGTTGATCAGCCAGGAGGTGGTGCTATGGATGGTGACAAAAAATCTGACGACCTCTAGAATAGTCTCAGAAACTTTCCGCACTCATGGACAGCTCATGTCTTCCATTACTGCCTGTAGGATGGGTGTACACGTGAACTCTCCCCACCCTGCTGACCTTTATCCTGATTGGCTCCTGTACATTATACTAGCTGTGTGTGTTTTCTCATTAAACGAGATCCTGCTTTGACTGGTCTCCCTGGCACATCTGATTTTCCTTCAGCGAGGGAGGGCTGGGTGCAGGCTGCCAGTCTACCTTTACCTTTCTTGGCTCGTCCTGGTCGGGGCATGCTTTCCCCATCTCTCCCACAGGTCAGGAGGAAACAGGGTGGGGGGGCACTAAAAACCCCGAACACACACATACACTCACACCACAGTTTATCCATTCATCTATTGAAGGGCATCTAGGTTGCTTCCACAGTTTAGCTATTGCAAATTGAGCTGAATCAATAAATGGGATGGATTCAAACTAAAAAGAAACAATCAATGAGGTGAAGAGAAAGCCTACATTTTGGGAGCAAATTTTTTGCCACACACACGTCAGATATAGCACTAATTTGCAAGACATATAAAGAATTCAAAAAACTTAACACCAAAAAAAAAAAAAAAATCCCAGTCAATAAATGGGCTAAGGAGCTGAACAGACACTCCTCAGAAGAAGATATACAATTGATCAACAAATGTATGAAAAAATGTTCAACATTTCTGGTAATTAGAGAAATGCAAATCAAAACTACACAAGATTTCATCTCATGCCAGAGAATGGCAGTTACAAGCAATAGTAAGTGTTGGTGAGAATGTAGAGGGAAAGGCACACTCATACATTGCTGTTGGGACTGCAAATTGGTGCAACACTATGGAAAGCAGTATGGAGATTCCTTAGAAAACTTGGAATAGAACCACTATTTGACCCAGCTATCCCAGTCCTCATTCTATACCCAAAAAACTTAAAATCAGCACACTATAGTAACGCAGCCACACCATTGGTTTTCTATGAGTGACTTGCTGAATTTTTATATACTTTTGGGTTTCTCAGGTTTATTTTTGTTCTTGACTTCTAATTTTGTTTAATTGTGGTCAGAAAATATACTTTATGTTATTTATGTCCTTTAAAATGCATGAGGTTTGCTTTATGGTTTAGCACATCATCTATCCTACAGAATAGTCCAACTGCACTTGAGAACAATATGTACTCTGCTGTTGTTGGATATAGCAGTGTTCTATAAACTTCTTTTAGCTTTAATGGTTTAGATTGTTGTTTTTCTTGTTTTCTCATTGAACTCTTCTTGTCATTCTTTCCATTTAAAATAGAATATTAAAGTCTCCCACTATTATTGTTCAATGGTCTATTTCTCTCCTTACTTTATTAGCCACTAAGCCAAGATGGTGACCCTTAGAGGCAAGTTCCTACATTTATACACCTTCAAAATGTCCTTTCCTTTGTTTCAGCTAAAAAATTTCTTGGAGAAACTTATGAAGAACTAGCCATGCTCTTCAAGATCACCAAACCACTCTTAACTTTTTCTTTTAGTCTCTGGAACTAAACTTGGATCTTTATAACACTGAACTGAGCATACCCAGAAGTGTTCATGTCTCTATCTTTGTGACCCTGAACTGAACATGCCCAGAATCATTTGTTTCACCACCATTTTAACTGTTATCAATGTAGTTTTTCTGCTACTCAAGCTATGAGTTTAAGCTGAGCATTCCCATACCTGTGTCCAACATCTTTTCTTCTTGAACTGTGACCCTGCACTGATCATGCTCTGAAATATACATCCTAAAATAAACATGATAAGTAATGTCCTCATGCCCTAAAGAGCCTTACAATATGAAAATACATAGGCACCCAAAAAACTCCTCCATGATTCAATCCTTTGAAGAGAGCATTGCTTTATAGAAAATGCCAGTGCTCATCTTATTCCCTTGGGTTATAAATCTTTCTCCACTCTTTCATTTTCTAGTTATGTTCATTGATTTTGCCCTCAGAAAACAATTGCATATGGTTACAATTTCACTCAGTTTTTGCTTCTCATATGTTGGTCCTCTGTTACTAGATGAGTCATTGTATTTATAAACATTACCTCCTCCTGTTGGGTAGTTATCTTTATAAAGTGTTCCTCTTAATATCTACTAACCTTCTTGTGTAAAGTCTGTTTTGCCCAGTATAATTGTAGACATTCCAGCTTTCTTGTGGGTTATGTTTGGATGAAAACTTTTCCTTCCCCTTTACTTTAAATTTATTTGTATCTTTGAATCTAAAGTTTGTGTCCTGTAGACATTATATAGTTTGATCACATCATATCAACCAGACTGACAATGCATAATTTTTGCTTTGATGGTTTGATCTGTTCAATTTAATATTTTTATATAGTTAGCTTTGTGTCTGCCATTTTACCTATTGTTTTTTTTATGTATCATGTGTTTTCATTATTTTTTTACTGCTTTTCTGTATCAAATTAATATTTTATACTGGTAGTATTCTGTTTTTTCAATAATTTTTTTACACTTTAGTGTAGGTCTTACAATATATATCTTAACATATCAGAATCTACTTTAGATTAATACTAACTTAATTCCAATTGACTATATGTTTATTTTTCTTATGTCTCTATTCCCTCTCCTATCTTTGAATAGTATTTTTGATATAATATTGCTTCTAAAAATGTTGCTAACCCACTAGTTCATTATTATAGTCATTACTTTATATAATTGCATTTTTCTGAAAACAATAATAGAAGAAAGTAGTACAATTGTTACTTATAGCTTTTGTTTGCATAATAATTTTGGTTGTTATTTCAATTTTTCAGTATTTTATTATTTTCAGTTTTTCTTGTGGATTTAAGTTTCCATCTGTAGCCATTTCTTTAACCCAATGCAGTTTTGCTGCTACTCATCTCAATTTGTGCTATTACTGGCAAATGATGTTAATCTTCTATATGTTATTGACTTAGTGATATATTATTTTCAAATTGTTTTATGCAGTGGCAGAACTGAGAAGTCAAGACAGAGATTATGTGTCTACAAAATCAAATAAATATTTAAATAAATATTTAAAGAGAGTAAATAAATATTTACTCTCTTGTTCTTTATAAAATAAAAGTTTGTCAATACTTGATCTAAGAATCAGGTAAAAAATCATTTAGTTATTAATCTCTATAATTTGAAATCAATATATGTTGAAGTGTTCCTTGGACATTACATTCTTAACATTGGTTAATTATAAGGGCTTTTGTTTTCAGAGGCACCAGTAATGCCTATATTGTATCTACCTTATTAATGTAATCATTGAAGTAATCTTAAAAGATGGATATCATTGTGCAATCACTATTGCTTAGAGATAAAGTGTAATACATCATAGCATGTATTTTTAATTGAATTCTTACCACCTAAGTTAAATTCTGATTTAAATCCCACCTTTATATATATGGCCAAAGCATTTATTCAAGTTTCAGTTTTCTCATTTTAAAATAGCACCTACCTCACAGGATGGATGTGAGATTTTAAATCAGTGCTCAGCTCAAAAGCTGTACAAATGATATAATTGTTTCAAAGACAGGAATACTTGTATACATAAAATTAGACCATTTGCTATAGTAATTAAACTAGAAATTAATATATTTGCTATAGCAAATGAGTTCCCTATTCATGTTCCTGATGGCTGTATTTTTGTCTACCTTAACGCTTATTTGGATCATTATTTTATATTGTTTTGTGGGTGATTGGTGATGCCTGCCTTGAAAATGTTCCATGTGAAAGCATTTTGGTTTAAATGGCATAGAATTGTGGAAAAGTGATCATCATTTGTCTTTGCATAAGATTGATCTCCAGATTGTCTTCTGAATAATCTTTTGGTTTTGTTTATCCAGAGGGATTTCCTTACCTTACTTGTTTTGACCTGAGATGGTCATCCATTCAGTTTTATGTGATGGTCGGACTCTAATTTTGTAATTCTGCACAATGTGTGATTGTTATTGTGCTAATCTTCCTTGAACTCATAATATATAATTCCTGCACTTCAGGTTTATATTTGTAATGTAACCTCAAATCTCTATTTTTTTTTTGCCTTTTATTGAAAGCTTTAACAGAGTTCCTGAAGAACACTCAGTGCATTTATTCCTATGCATGTTTGAAATGCATTATTAAATTAAATCAAATTAATGGAAAACTATGCATCAAGCTTACATCACACCTTCTTATAAAAACATTTAAAATATATTTATTTTTGTAACCATATGAATGACTTACACTAAGGGACATTTAAGAAAGAGTATTTTGAATTCAGTCTACAATAAGGATTTTACTATTACAGTATGCTGTAAAGATTTTATTCAGTACATGTATTAAGTCCTTGGCATATGCCAGGTATTATACTAAGATCTAGATATACAGAAAACATTAAGATACAATCCTACCTCTAAGTAATGCTGCATAAACAAATAGTTGCAAGTCCAGCATAAATAAATAATTGCAAAGAGGCTATTGTACCTGTATGACCACAGTATGTAATGGCTGCAGCAAGGTAAAGTTAATCAAGAGTCCAATTCCACCTGAATGCTCAGAAAGGTCTTCACAGAAAAGGAAAGACAGACATTAAAAGAAGTTTCATCTTTCTGAGTGGCTTGGATGCAGAGAGGAAAAAGGAGTAGGATATTACCTATGTTGAAAAAAGCAGTTAAGTCGTCTGTTTATTTAGTTTACTCATGCTAGGGAATATCAACAGGCTTTTAAAGTGTTGGTATATAGATAACAACAAAAAAAAATTACCTGATGGAGTACTACTTTATTTAAAGTGTCAGAACAAATGTCTAAAGGTGGATGATATCACCAAAAAGGGTAGACTAGGGAAATCTAGTTCTTCAACCCTTTATAAAAGTGACCAAAATGCTCACATAAATAGTCAAAAATCAGCTCTTACAGAACACTGGAATCTGATCAAGAGCTTATAATAACCACTTGAGAGCTTAATGAAGAATGAAGTGGCTGCATCCAGGAAGAGAGGCTTTGCTTGTCAACCCTCATCCTCCAGATCATCAGTGACCATGATATGGCAGCTCACACTCCTGGGGCAGGTTGTCAGTACCAGAGATTGCAAAAAAGGCCCTTATTCTCAAGTAATTGTATTTTCAGTCTTCCTGGTGGCTTCCTGAAAGGCCATAAAAAGAGCTAGCCTTAGTTTAGCATGACTCAAGCATTTCAGGGACTGAGTTTACTGAATGGGATTTTGCTAAAATTTTCTAAAAGATAGTATTGGTGTCCTGTGGGAGCTCACACCCAGGAAACAGATTCGGAATCCTGGCAGATGGAAGAAGATGCAAGATACGTTAGAATAGGAGACACAGTTTTTTGTCGTGGTAACAGTCTTTAGTCAGCCCTTAAGCCCAGTTTCGGCCTCCACCCAGTTCCATTTTGTGCCCTGCACCCTTTCTATAGGTCCTTTCCATATGCAGGACAAACAGAGATCTTTGTTGGTTATGTAACTTGCCTACAGTTTACTTAAGTGAGTGCATGCTCAGAAGCAAATGTTTATGACCTTGAGTACCTATACTGAATGTTTCTGACCTTGACCTCACAGTAACCATAACATGCCCAATTAATGGCCTTGGCTGCATGCTAATAAATGACATAGCCTACTGGAAGCCACAGTGAGGGAGCTGCCCAAACAATTGGTCATAACAGCCACTGGTAGGAAAAAATAGCCACAGATAAGAAATATATAGCCTGGAAAATCAAGAAAGGACAGGATTAGGAAAGAAAATATATGAGGGGATAAAGGGTTTTGTTGTTGTTGTTTTTGTTGTTGTTTCAAAAAAAAAGTCAAATGTTTTCTCTGATATGTGGATGCTAACACACAACAAGGATTAAGGGGATAATATTAGTTCACTGGACTAGACAGAGGAGAATGAAATGAAGGGGGGGATGGAACAAAATCCCAATGGCATTTCTTGTAGAAATAGAGAAAGCAATCATGAAATTCATATGGAAAAATAAACGACCCAGAATAGCAAAAACAATGCTAAACAGGAAGTGTGAATCAGGCGGTATAGCCATACCAGACTTCAAACTATACTACAGAGCAATAGTAACAAAAACAGCATGGTACTGGTACCAAAAGAGGCAGGTGGACCAATGGTACAGAATAGAGGACACAGAAACCAATCCACAAAACTACAACTATCTTATATTTGATAAAGGGGCTAAAAGCATGCAATGGAGGAAGGATAGCATCTTCAACAAATGGTGCTGGGAAAACTGGAAATCCATATGCAACAAAATGAAACTGAATCCCTTTCTCTCGCCATGCACAAAAGTGAATTCAAAATGGATCAAGGAGCTTGATATCAAATCAGAGACACGCCGTCTGATAGAAGAAAAAGTTGGCTACGATCTACATACTGTGGGGTCGGGCTCCAAATTCCTCAATAGGACACCCATAGCACAAAAGTTAATAACTAGAATCAACAAATGGGACTTACTCAAACTAAAAAGTTTTTTCTCAGCAAAAGAAACAATAAGAGAGGTAAATAGGGAGCCTACACCCTGGGAACAAATCTTTACTCCTCACACTTCAGATAGAGCCCTAATATCCAGAGTATACAAAGAACTCAAAAAATTAGACAATAAGAGAACAAACAACCCAATCAACAAATGGGCCAAGGACCTGAACAGACACTTCTCAGAGGAGGACATACAGTCAATCAACAAGTACATGAAAAAATGCTCACCATCTCTAGCTGTCAGAGAAATGCAAATCAAAACCACCCTAAGATACCATCTCACTCCAGTAAGATTGGCAGCCATTAGGAAGTCAAACAACAACAAGTGCTGGCGAGGATGTGGGGAAAAGGGTACACTTGTACATTGCTGGTGGGACTGCAGATTGGTGCAGCCAATTTGGAAAGCAGTATGGAGATTTCTTGGAAAGCTGGGAATGGAGCCACCATTTGACCCAGCTATTCCCCTTCTTGGTCTATTCCCTAAAGACCTAAAAAGAGCATGCTACAGGGACACTGCTACATCGATGTTCATAGCAGCACAGTTCACAATAGCAAGACTGTGGAACCAACCTAGATGCCCTTCAATAGACGAATGGATAAAAAAAATGTGGCATTTATACACAATGGAGTATTACTCTGCATTAAAAAATGACAAAATCATAGAATTTACAGGGAAATGGATGGCATTAGAGCAGATTATGCTAAGTGAAGCTAGCCAATCCCTAAAAAACAAATGCCAAATGTCTTCTTTGATATAAGGAGAGTAACTAAGAACAGAGTAGGGTCGAAGAGCATGAGAAGAAGATTAACATTAAACAGGGATGAGAGGTGGGAGGGAAAGGGAGAGAGAAGGGAAATTGCATGGAAATGGAAGGAGACCCTCAGAGTTATACAAAAGTACATACAAGAGGAAGTGAGGGGAAAGGGAAAAATAATACAAGGGGGACAAATGAATGTCAGTAGAGGGGGCAGAGAGAGAAGAGGGGAGGGGAGGGGAGGGGGGATAGTAGAGGATAGGAAAGGCAGCAGAACACAACAGACACTAGTATGGCAATATGTAAATCAATGGATGTGTAACTGATGTGATTCTGCAATCTGTATATGGGGTAAAAATAGGAGCTCATAACCCACTTGAATCAAAGTGTGAAATATGATATATCAAGAACTATGTAATGTTTTGAACAACCAACAATAAAAAATTAAAAAAAAATAAAAATATAAAATTCAGTCTTTATCTAAAAAAAAAAAAGAACTATGTTGAACAGAAGTGGTGAGAGAGGCCATCCCTATCTTGTTCCAGTTTTTAGAGGAAATGCTTTCATTTTTTCTTCATTTAGAATCATGTTGGCCTTGTCATAGATAGTTTTTACAATGTTGAGGTATGTTTCTACTCTTCCTAGTTTTTCTAGTGTTTTGAACATGAAGAGGTGCTGTATTTTGTCAAATGCTTTCTCTGTATCTACTGAGATAATCATGTGATTCTTGTCTTTAAGTCTATTGATGTGATGTATTACATTATTGATTTTGGTATGTTGAACCAACCTTGCATTGCTGGGATGAACCCTACTTGATAATGGTGCACAAAAATAGATATGTAGACCAATGGTACAAAATAGAAGACACAGAGACAAACCCACATAAATATGGTTATCTCATATGAGACAAAGGCACCAAAAACATACATTGGAGGAAAAAAAAGCCTATTTTACAAATGGTGCTAGGAAAACTGTAAATCTATATGTAGCAAAATGAAATTAAACCTCTATCTTTCACCCTGCATAAAACTCAATTCAAAGTGGATCAAAGACTTAGGCACTAGAACAAAGACCCTGTGCCTAATAGAAGAAATAGTAGGCCCAAATCTTCATGTCAGCTTAGGATATAACTTCCTTAAGAAGACTCCTAAAGCACAAGAATAAAATTAAGAATCAATAAATGAGATGGAGTCAAACTAAAAAGCTTCTTCTCAGGAAAGGAAACAATAACGCGAAGAGAGAGCCTATAGAATGGGAGAAAATCTTTACCACATACACCTCAGATAGAGCACTAATTTCCAGGATATATTAAGAACACAAAAAACTTAACACCAAAAAAAAAAACAACAAATAACCCAATCAGTAAATGGACTAAGGAACTGAACAGACACTTCACAGAAGAAGAAATACAATCAATCAACAAACATGAAAAAATGTTCATCATCTAGCAATTAGAGAAATGCAAATCAAAACTACTCTAGGATTTCATCTCACTTCAGTCAGAATGGCTATTATCAAGAATACAAATAACAATAATAATAAGTGTTGGTGAGGATGTGTGAAAAAAGGAACACTTATACATTGCTGGTGAGACTGCAAAATGGTACAACCACTATGGAAAGCAGTATGGAGATTCCTCAGAAAACTTGGAATGGAACCACCGTTTGACCCAGCTATCCCACTCCTGGGGTTATTCACAAAGGATTTAAAATCAGCATACTACAAAGATGCAGCCACATCAGTGTTTATAGCAGCTCAGTTCACAATAGCTAAACTGTGGAACAGATCTACATGACCTTCAACAAATTAATGGATAAAGAAAATGTGGTACAAATACATAATGGAATATTATTCAGCCTTAAAGGAAAATGGAATTATAGCATTTGCAGGTAAGTGGATGGAACTAGAGTGTGGGACAAGTGCATGGAGTACTGCATACATGACATACTTTAAGGCTGTGTGAGTGGCAGGCCACTCCCCTCATGGTAGGCGAGTGAGCCACAGGCCTATTACCTGGTAGGCACAGCTCTGGGCATGAGACCATGTGTTGCAAGTCCTGTACTTGCTCCATGGCCCACTCCTCGATTGGTTGCTGCAAGGACATTTAGTAGAAATTGCATTGGTGGCTGCCTGTAATCTGATTAGCTACTGCCTGAGTATACATACATGGTAACTGCACAATAAAATCAGACTTGCTTCCTGCTTGGTCTCTGGAGGTCTTGATTAGCAACTCTGCAGCCACACTCTCCTCTATCCTGTTCCATGTACCTCCTCGCTGGACAAGAGAGAGTCCACACACTAGAGAATATCATGCTAAGTGGAATAAGCCAATTCCAAAAAAACAAAGGCTGAATGTTTTCTCTGATAAGGTGATCCTGATCTATAATGAGGGGATAGGGAAGAATTAAGTAACTTTGGACTGTGCAGAAGGGAGTGATGGTGGGGAGTGCTGGATGCTGTGGGGGTGGGAAGGACGAATATCATGGGAAGGCTGTGTGAGTGGCAGGCAGATGGGAATATTATGCTAAATGGAATAAGCCAATTCCAAAAAAACAAAGGCCGAATGTTTTCTCTGATAAGGTGATCCTGATCTATAGTGAGGGATAGGGAAGAATGAAGTAACTTTTGGATTGTGCAGAAGGGAGTGATGGGGGGTGCTGTGGGGATGGGAAGGACGATAGAATGAGACAGACATTATTACCATATATACATATGTGATTACACCACTGGAATGACTTTGCACCAGGTACAGCCAGAGGAATGAGAAATTATGCTCCATCTGGTACAATGTATTGAAATGCATTCTATTGTCATGTATAAATAATTAGAACAAATTAAAAAAGTTTAAAATGAACAAATGAAAACATTTTAAAATTTCTGTGTATACCAGGAAAATAAGAATGTTATGTGCATGTGCAGAACTTGACTCATGGTCACCAAATGACTGAGAAGACCCCAAGACTTAATCTCTGGTTTACCGGTTTACCTTTTACACAAACAAGAAGTGAAAGTTAAGGCAGAGTCCTTAATGGTTGGCTAATTGTAAAGTAGCTCTCCAACACAGAGACAATTTGCCAACCCTAGGAGAAGGTCTTCCTTCCTTCCTTCCTTCCTTCCTTCCTTCCTTCCTTCCTTCCTTTCTTTCTCTTTTTGTTTGGTTCTAGGAGTTTAAGGAAATCTCCCTGAAAATACTTGTTAACCATCAAGCAAATGGGGCACAGACTTTAATGTTCTCGCACAATAAGCATATAACTTTGCAAAAGTTGTTTAGAAAATGCACTAGAAAATAGCCCACAACATGCAGCAGTAAACCCTGGGAAGAGCGGAAAACTCTGACTCTCAGAATACCCACATTATAGTACTCACAGTGTCCTGCCTTAACAAAAGATAATGAGCCACATGAGCAAGAAAATACGTTCCATCAAAATAAAGAATAGAAACTGTCCCTGAGGAAGCCTAGGCGTTAGACTAGCTAGACAAAGATTTTAAGTCAATTGTCTTACATATGCTCAAACAGCCTAAGGAAACCAGAACAAAGAACTAACCTAGGAAAATTTAGGCTTCAGAATATCATTAAAGAGGTAGAAACTATAGAAAGGAACCATGTATAAAAGCATAATGCCAAGATTTAACTTCAATACAAACAGAATACTTCCTTGTTCAACTTTTGCTAAGATGTGAGGTGTTTCTATCTATAGAGGAGGTTACAAGCAGGGGAGGAGAATTAAGAGAAGATACAGCTGAGAACTTCAATTTTCTCTGAGTCAAGTTCACTTGATGAGAGAAGAGAGTAATCCCTACAGGTTTGAGGTGGGTTAAGGGAGCACATTTGGACTAAAAGATGCTTACTGTTCAGTTGACCCTGGAGATCACAAATGAAGGTTGTGGAAATCTCTGCTGTTGTCGGATTTCCTCCAGCTCATTCATGAACCACAGAGTAGGAGCAGAGGGTGTGTTGCTATATTGATCTCTTAACAATAAAATCTCCTAGTATTCTATTTTATAAGCTCTTACTAGTCTCAGTATTGGAAAAAGGGTGCTACTAAAGTAATATTTTTTTTCCACTTAGGATTTGCATTCAAAGCTCTTTTGATAGGCATTAGGATGTAGAGTCAAATTTGTGCCTCACAGTACCAACTACAGGAAATCATTGGGTGTACTCTTCTGTAGACAGCTTTCAAACTCTTAGTTTTCTCTTGTCCAATTTTCCTATGACAGCATTTCATAAAATGTATATAACCTAGAACTCAGTTCTGAGAAGTATAGCTGAGTAATGAAAGGCTGCATATGCCTTTCTTTGACACTCTTAAATTATATTAATATAGTACATCATCTACAGTGTGCTTGTGAGATAAATAATTTTTTGAAGGCAGCTTTTCTCATACACATTTTACTATACAAAACATTTTGCAGAACAGTGCTCTGTGAAATACCAGTTTGAAAAGTCTACCTCAAGACTTAATTTTATTGTTGTATTTTATATGGTTTTCTAAACTGCCCTGAAATTTTTGTTATCTGAGGAAATGCAGTGAGGCATGCTAGTCTAGATAGGAGGTGATCTAGATCTAGATAGGAGATGATTTCATGTAATTCTTATAAATTAGTTCAAAAAGAGGAAGTGGTACACCCATTCCATAGAAACATTTTCATCTCTCCAGCTGAATGCTTTTTATGTGGCATTTGTTCACTTATATTTTTTAAGTATTTTTTTTAGCTATAGATGAACACAGTGCAATTATTTATTTATTTGTTTATTTGTTTATTTATTTATTTATTTATGTGGTGCTGAGGATGGAACCCAGAGCCTCAAACATGCCAGGCAAGTGCTCTACCACCAAGCCACAACCCCAGCCACTTTCATTTTTTGTTTAATGCAAAATATATAAATGGGGAAACACAAATAACCCATTGGTAGAAACTTTATTTCTTAGTGAATATCAGCTAAATTGAAAAAACCAACCAATAGATAAAAATCATAACAAATATGTTAGATTCTTAATAAATTAAAATCCAAATATCACCAAATGATATAAAGTAACAAATATTATTCTTTCTAAAGGTAACAATTGTTTTTCATTTTCTGGCTTCAAGGAAGAAAAAAAAAACTCATGCCAGCAAATAGGCAAGGATTAATACACAATAAAATAATAAATATATAAAAAAGGTTAATTATATTATGTTCACTCATTAATATATACATTTCCCCCCTTAAAATACATGTATGTCATTATAAGATATGACTATTTCATTGTTTTTAGGAGTCAAATATAAAGTCATGAAACAGAATTAATTTGAGTATATTGATATAGGAAGTTCCTAGCAATAGAAATACTATGTCAAAAAGTATGCATATGAATTTGATCAAAATGATACAGGCAACAAAAACAAAACAAATA
>NW_026000170.1:9535399-9574778 GCF_001458135.2 Marmota marmota marmota | reverse complement strand
TATATATATATATATATATATAATTGAATTAAACTAAATTTGCCCAACAAATGAAGCAGTTGACAAAGTGAAGAGACAAACTTATGATGGCAAAATAGATTTGGGAAGCACACATATTAGGGTTTTATATCCAAAACATATAAGGAGCCCAAACAACTTAACAGCATGAAAATAAATAACCTGATTAAAAATAAGGCAAGAGGGCTGGGGATGTGGCTCAAGTGGTAGCGCGCTCGTCAGGCATGTGTGCTGCCCGGTTCGATCCTCAGCACCACAAACAAAGATGCTGTGTCCGCCGAAAACTAAAAAATAAATATTAAAAAAATTATCTCTCTCTCTCTCTCTCTAAAAAAATAAGGCAAGAAACTGAAAAGATATTTCTAAAATAATTATACATTTTGTCCAGGTATATGAAAAAATGCTCAATATCACTGTTCATCAAGGAAATAGGTGTCAAGACCACAGTGAGATATCACTTCACACCTGTTCGGATGACTATCATGGAAAGGGCAAGAGATGAAAAGTGTTGGTGAGGATGTGGAGAAAAGTGGATCCTGGCACACTGTTGTAAGAATGTCATTTGGTAGAGTCATTATGGAAAACGTGAAAATAAAATTGCCATACTATTCAGCAGTTTCACATGTGGGTATATATCCAAAGGAAAAAAAAAACAGCATGTCAGAGATATTGTACTCTCACAATCAATGAAGGATTATTCACAAAAGCCAAGATATGGATCAACCTACCTGTCCACTGACAAAAGAATGGATAAATAAAATGTAATATGTATGCACAATGGAATGCTAGAAAGCTTCAAAAACTAATTTCTGTCATTTGCAGTCACTTGAGTGAACTGGGAGTATATTGTGTTGTGTGAGATAAGCCAAGTACAGAGAGACAAATAAAATATGATCTCACTTATGCATGCAATCTACAAGAGCCAAACTCAAGGAAGCAGAAAGTAGAGTGGTGGTTAGCAGGCATGAAGGAGGGAGGAGGGAAATTGGATAGATGTTGGTCAAAGGGTACAGATTCCTGTTGGGAGAAAAACATTCAAAAGAAATATTTGTAATATAGTGATTATAGTTATTAACAGTGTATTACATTCCTGAAAATTGCTTAGGAGACTGAATGTTAAATGTTTTAACCTCAAAAAATGATGATAAAGTAAGGTAATGAATATGTTTCTTTTAGCCATTCCACAATGTGTATGTATGTCAAAATGCTATGGTGGACAACATAAATATATATAACTTTGTCAACTTCAAAATATTAAAATGAAATTATACATTGAACTGAGTTGAAAAATAAAATCTTCATTACATGAAAAACATTTTTTTTCAGATATCAACAAATGTACTCCTAAAAGGTTGCACCCATTTACATGCCACTCAAAATATATGAGGATGACATTTCTTTTAGTCATCATATTTTCACAATGATATTGTGAAACTAATAGTCATGTTACAATATGCTAAAAGCATAAGGAAATCAACTTGCACAAGAACAGATTGGTAAGGCTGGATTACTGATTCTTATGGGAAAAAAGTAAAAGCCTACTAACTAATTTTCATTCAAGCATAAATGAATTCCAGCCCATCTTACTTAAACTTCTAGTGCATTTAATTATGTTTTTCCCCTAATTGTGTGATTTTAGGCTGTATAGAGAACTATTAAATATAGTTCAAATTGAAAAAAAAAAGGTAATTATCGGGGTTTTTTACTTATAGGGTGTAAGGCCCTATTACTTTAACATTATAACAGCTCCTTTCCTTAATCTCTCTTCATGCTTTTTTGGAAGATAAGTGTCCTAAGAAGATTAAAAGCAACTATGCATGATTCATATTGTACAGCAAATTAATTAACCATCTTTTTCTTCACAAATGCATTAGGAAAAAAAAAACTCTGATGTATGTGTATGTTGGGGGACAGGGGCGATGAAGAGAAAAAGGACATTTTATTTTATCTTTGTCTTCTTTGAGAGAGAGACTTGGGTTCACATTTTGGAGGACAGAAGGTGTTATATAGTCAGAGAAAGACCCATGGGGGATGATTAACTGCCTTAAGAATGACATTGAATTTCATAGGATGGAATTATCAAAATCATTCAGACAATGTCACTAGTTTCATGAATGCTTCTGGAACTCATTTTATTCCTCAGTTCTTTTTCTCTAAGTGGTACTTCTAATGCCTTTCTACATTTGGTTGGTATAAAGAAGAACACATGATCAAGTAGTGTTCTTTCCATGACTTTTTTTTAACCTGGACTACTAAGTGCATGCTTGTAAAGAAGCAAGAAGAGAGTCCAGAACTTTGAAGACCAAACACTGATCTGAATCATTCAAGAAGAGCTGAGCTTCAAAGAAACCAGAGCTAGTTTTTCTTCCTACCATTTTTCAATGGAGAGTGGAATCTCATAAGGACGATCATATCCACAAGATTTCAGTAAAGAATACTTGAGTGTAACAAAAGTAATTTTTGAAGCCCAGATCTGCATCATAAAATCTACTTGTTCTGAGTCACTGTTATATAAACATCCTAAACTCTCAAAAGTGGCATTGAAGGTGCCTTCATTTCATTAAAAATATTGGCAAGGACAACTTTGATGTTCTTCAGAAAGATTTCAAACCACCATAATTAAGAATGAAAATTGTACATGTATGAAGACATGAATTGGTGTCAACACACTTTATATACAACAAAGTTGTGAAAAATTGTGCTGTATACATGTAATAAGAATTGTAATGCATTCTGCTCTCATTTATTTTTTTTGAAATCAATTTAAAAGAGAGATTAAAAAAGAATGAAAATAAAGGGAAGAGGGAGAAAAGGCAACTCCCACAGAGTAAACCTTGGGAAATTCACCTTTGATGGATGATTTTGATTCCTTGTGGAAGGTTATTTTGGATTTTAGTTAGAAGGTTTATTTTTTCCTCTGCCTTATTCTATTAAGATAGTTTAATATTGAAGTCTTGGAAAATGCTTCACAAAGTCACCATCTATCTTTGAATAGTCATCTTCCATGAAACCACAAGTTTAAAGGAACAAAGTAATAAAAGTCTAGTTGTCTCAAGAAAAGTAGATCAGACTATTACTCCTTGGTGAATGTGATTTGCTAATTGATAGCGTGGCCTGCAAATCTTCATTTCATACATCATAAAATAGAACCTATAACATGGTGATTGACACTAATGACAAAACTCAAATATAAATTTTGTGATATCTGAATTCAGGCTCTTCTAGACGAGGATTACAAAAATGCTACATTTCATTTGTAATTCTTCTCTACCTCTGAATATGTAGATGTCAAAATCCGTGTTTAGAATTCAGCATATAAAAATGTTCAACGGTGTTGAAGATGGTCTTTTGGATATTTCATTATTGGTGGTATTTATATAACTAAATATTTTGCTCATACTTTATTGAGCATCATTTCTTTAACTCAAATGTGTTAGACTCCAAGCCTTCATAGGCATTTCACTAGACCCAGCACCTGAATGCTTTCCACCCACACTCTGATCACCCTTATGCCAGAGCTCTCTACTCTCTCCTTTCTTCATACAGTGCTGAAGGGTCATTTGCACCACCAATTAAATGATTCATGAAAATTATGCTTCAAATTACAATGAACTCTCTCTTATTTGCATTCTGTACTTGAAGGAATTAGAACATTTCTTCTTATGAAATATAGAGAAAACAAAAAAACAAAACATTGGAAGGTTGGGTGAATCTCTCTCTGTAAGGCAAAATTCATTTCTTTTTTTCTGCTTACAGAATATACAAAATTTTCTGCTTAGATGATATCTCATATTTTAATTTGTAGTGTTATCAATTATTTTATAATGAGTAACTTCTCAAATAAGATAATTTGACAAAATTTAGGGGAAAAACAACATTGATAAAACAAATTTATCTTGTTTATATGGTCTTCTCTGTTTCTTTTCTATTATTTCCACCTGAAAACATATGACTGTCATTGAATTTCTCATATACATTTATGTCCACTGTACTTTTTCCAAATTAGAAGTAGTTTAAATGCCACAAATCATTTTTGAGGAAGATTAATTGTTTTCAAAAACATCTCTCCCTCATTTCATACCTGTGGCATTAGTACAGAATGAGATTTTCAATTTTCTTGTCTTTGTTTAGCCAGTCTAAAATACTTCTAATTATTCAATCACCTTATCAAGCAAACTTCCATTGCACTTAAAATTTTGATTGTATGCTTTGAAACAGTAAAATATGAGACTAATATATCAGCTAAGCTCAACACACAGAGAACTAATCCAGAAAGATTCTACCTATTATTATGAAATGTCTTATGTTATTAAGGTTAGAATTCTCAGTCTGATTTGCACCAAGTTATAATCCTTCCTGGATACAAATTTGTGTCCCTGAAGGAAGGATAAAGAAGTGATAAACATATTTTTTCTTCATTGTCTAAAATTCAAATTTATGAGAACAGCATAATGGCAGAAAGAGATTTAGAAAATCATATAGCATGAGCAAATACAGAGGGAAAACTACCATTTCCAATTTTAGATGGAAGGTTTTAATGTCAGTTATTAGCAGTCCACTATGTAGACTAGACCTAATTTGGAAGGTAACAATCATCTTCTGAGAGTTAAATTTGACTGACTCATTCTGAGCATCTGCTGTCTTCTGGGAATTAGAGATGAAAGCAGTGTTTGCTCCCTTGTTCTGAGTGGCATCCCTGGTCCTTTTATAGCTCCATTCTAGTCACTGTGCATTCCTGGGTTAGGGTTTCTGGCTCTTGATGTCTCCAACCTGCCTTTTCCCCCATAATAAAACATGCAAGGTCATATGTCATTCTTTTTGTGTTATTTTATTGTTATGCTAAACTGGATAATTTAAATACCAAAAGGGGTTGATATTTTACTGCTCACATACAACACTTTGTGGTCAGTGCATAGGAACCTAAAGTCAGTAAAAGAACAAGGACAGTTAAACTTTTCCCTCTGAGAGCCCAGTCAAAAACAAAACAAAGAAAAGTCGTAAAACTAACATTCCTGACAAGGGTAGCATTTTCTTCAGAAGAGATGATTTGATTAGGTTATTTCTTGATTTCAGATAAGAGTGAATTTAAGGGTTTGAGTTTCAGGCACACTTACTGGTCAAAGGTAGACTGTCAGAAGAAGCAAATGAAGTGCTAGGCATAGTTTTAGGCAACTGCTTATTTTATCTATTAGTAAAATTCTTCCAAGTTTCTCTTGGTTTCTATTCTTTCGATAAGTGTCTAGAAAACGGTTTCCAGATTCATTCCAGTGCTCCGTGTTGCTGAAGCAAAACAAAACAAAACACCAACACTCAACTCATTCACTACCAGACTTCTTTTTAACTGCCTCAGTATAATTGAGGTCAGAATCAAGAAATATAGCTTCCCTGAGAAAGCCATGTCTTTCACTACAATCATGCATGCCTGGTTTGAGTCACAAAGTTGCTCTGTCTTTTCTACTAGAAAGATGTAGCAGAAGACCAGGAAAAACAGGGCATCAGGCTGTGGATCGTGATCCATGAACTCTGTAGCAAGATGACAACAAACTTGTAGGACCAAACCTCAACCTTTCCATGTATCTCATTCAAGAACAGGCAGTCCTGAAACATCTTTGGACCCTATCCAGCATGGCAGCTGTGCCTCTCAAGGCTGTGATTGATGCTGGCAATGAAATTCTCGACAAGATATTTTCCTGCCATATGTTCTGGGAGTGCCCATGGCATCAGGATTCCATGACAATGTAATTTAATGGTTTAAGAGTATCTTAACCATATTTCCTTGCAGAATCTTCATCTTGGGAGATGAGCACTGTATGAAATCTGCTTCTGAATTCTGGCCATTTACTTATTGAAACTAGTAATGACCTGCTTCTGTCCCAGGCACACTATCCTTCTAGGATTTTGGTATTCTTGAGTTAGTTCATTTCTTCATACTCTATGGCTTGACACATTAACAGCCTTTGTGAAAACACTGTGAAAGTGATGGAGAAAGGGAAGATTGTTTAGGAGTTTAATCTACCTCTGTTTAAACTTTTTTTTTTAAATTTATTTTTTAGTTGTCAATGGATCTTTTTATTTATTTATAGGTGGTGCTGAGAATCGAACCCTGTGCTTTCTTTACACATACTAGGCAAGTGCTCTACCACTGAGCTATGACCTCAGCCCCTACCTCTGTTTAATCTTAAGGCAACTTAATTTTTCCCTGTTTATACTTGAGAAGAATAAACCTATAATAACATACTTTATAATCACTGGCATTTTTGATATTTAATTGTTTTCTCTGATGTCATTTTTCATATCCAGACTGAAGCCAAGGGAGGGAGGGGGAATGACAGAGAGAGAGAGAGAGAGAGAGAGAGAGAGAGAGAGAGAGAGAGATGTGAAACAGCAGGGGAAGTAGGAGAGGAGAGAGAGACAGTTCTTGTTCCTCACTTTGCAAAAAATTTTAATTTTAAATCTTCTCTATGGTTCTTAGTCTTATCTGCCTCTTTAGTTCTTAGGCCAGGTACAAAAATCTTTAGAGCCAGAAATACTGAAGTCACTCCCTGTATCTGCTTTATGTGTAACAGCAAATTAGACATAAGATTTTAGCAATCTATAAAACAGGTATCAGATCTAATCTCTTTTAGTAATTCCTACCTCTACTGCTTTAGCTGAGTTGTTCAACAGGTCCTGGCCACATGGAGTGACTTTATACTAATGCTTCTTTTTTTTTTCTTTTTGTGGTGCTAGGGATTGAACCTAGGGTCTTGTGATTATGAGGCAAACACTCTACCAACTGAGCTATATCTCCAGCCCCCAATGCTTTCTTTTGAAATGCCTTATGAGATTTATTTCTTACACTGTCAGCAGTTATTTTCCCAAGCTGATGATGAGCAAATCACTTTCCCTTTTAACCTCTAGTACCAACAGAACATCCCCTTCCTGGGGCATACAAAACAGGGCTCTATGGGGGAAACACATTCACCCATTGGGTTCCATTCACATTGGATTTATCACCATTTTCTGAATATCCCATATGTTACCATATCTTTGTGCCTTTGAGCAAATTTTTTGTTTGTTAGAATGTTTTTGCCACTTATCTGACTAATGAATGGGTTTCTTACATATTCAAGGCATGGCTCCTAAGTCACCTGTATCCTTTTGCCATTGACTTTTCCCTCTGTGTATCTACAATAGTTTGTTTGCTTCTGTTTGTTTTGTTTGTTCATATGTTCAACTTAATTGTCAGCCCCTGTGAGCCCTCCATGTTTGCCCAATAACAAAGCTACCTCCAGGAGACTCAGACTGGAAAGCTCAAGTACTAACTGAGAGATAAGATTAATTTGCACAATATGTTACATCAACTATTTAAATGATGACACATTGATAATGCAATAAATAATAATGCTATGGGAATTGGAAAATTAAAAGACTGGGTAGAATATTTGGGAAAACATTTATTATACAGTTGAAAATAAGTGAATAGAATTGCACTATATTTTCTGTGACCAAGATTTTCTATGTGTACTGAGTCCAAATAAAGGAAAATGAATTGAATAAATGACAAATTCCTACAGAAGTAGTGCTGAATATCATTATTTGCTCTACATTCACTCCAAGGAATAATATATAAAAAGATAAATTTAATAAGCATAATTAGATTAAAAATTAAGTTGAATATCATTCAGTACCAAAAATCAAAATAGAAATATAAGTTGATCAATAATATAAAGAGGCTTTGGGTTTGAACAGACTAATAAGAAAACACGCTGACATACATAGGATACTTCTTAATACTAAAAGCTACAATTTAGAATATTGTGGATACATATTGCCAAATAACATAGTGGCCCCTTCATAAAGCCAAAACTTCAAGCAATAGGGGAAAACATGGAAAGAGAGACATTATTAAGAAGAAAAACCTACTCCTTTTTTATGCAACACAGATTGTGTGGAAAAGATAATTTTAGACCTAGAAAACACAATGAATAAGGCATTATTCATTATATATTTAATATTAAACATCAAATTTTATACACAGATAATGGAGAAAACAACATTTTCTAGCACAATAAAACATTCATAAAATTGATCATATATTTTAAAAAAGTAAATCATTGACCAGAGCAATAAAATAAAACTATTATAAGCAATACCTTAACTGCAAGATAATAAAACTGAAAGATAAGATCAAAATAAACAAAAAGATCTTTCCACATAGAAATTTACAAAAACCTAAACAAACTACTCTTGATTGCCTGGGAAAACACAAGTAGAAATTTATATAGTTCCTTAAATGATGTTATATCAATTTGTGATTTTCTTGCTTAAATGTATGATCATTTTTGTCATGTTTCACTATTTTAATTTCACACTTTGAAAAACACTGTAGATGAAATACTGCTTTACTTTAGTTGTTAATAATGTGGTCCTTATTTTACATAATTAAATTTTGGGATCCCACTTAGCACATTACATTGGGGTCTTGTTGTTTAATTATGTTTCATTATATGATTAAACAATAACTTATCTATTCTTCTACTGCTCAGGTATTTCTGACAAGGTTATTGTCAACATTCTTATGCAGGTCTTGTGCTTACAAGCCCTTGAGCTGCTGTTTTAGGAAATTTGTATCCTAAAATTTGCTACATATTGCCAAATTTCTTTCCAAATTGTTCTAATATAAATACCAGTTTGGCCAATAAAACAGAATTTCCCATTTTGCCACATTTTCACCCATACTTGGTAATAATTTCTTTAATTTTTCCAAATCTTGGGGTATGAATCGGTGATATCATTAGAGTGAGTAGTAGAAGCTGTATTTAAGAATAGTGACTCCAGGGCTGGGGTTGTAGCTCAGTGGTAGAGTGCTTGCTTCCTACATTCAAGGCACTGGATTCGATACTCAGCACCACATAAAAATACATAAATAGAGATATTGTGTCCATATATCTGGGCAAAAAACTTAGTTTCTCTATCTGTAAATGTGGATAATAATCCTACTTAACTCATATAAGACTCACATGGGGATTAAATGAGTCAATATATGTAAAGTATTTAAAACAGTGTCTGTTCTGTAGTAAGCTCATGCAGGACTTATCAGTGACAACTTATCCTAATAATTTTTGTAGTACAAGAAAATCCCTTATGTGCTTCAGTTTTTCATATCCTTTTAGTCTCTTTTAGTATGGAATACTTCATCTGATTTTTATTCTTTCATGACATTCCTATTTCTGAAGAATGCAGGTCAATTCTTTTTAAGACTGTTCATCAATATGGGAAAATATAATGCTTTCTCAGAGTTACATCCAGGTTGTGCATTACTTGTCCTTCTCAAAAAGGGTCATGTGACCCTCCAGGGAGTTCTGAAGCTGGGAAGGACTTTGAAAATTTCCTCAGCTGGATGGAGGGGGTTGTGTTTTTTACACACACATTCACCTCCCTTGCTGCCCTTTTGAACAGGCTGCCCCGCTCATGAATGTGACCTTAGGAAAGTTGACTGTTTTAAGCGAAGGGATGTTTCCAGAAGGGTATGACAGCTGAGTCTTTTCTATTGTGATACTCCAATAGCTGGACAGAAATTCCCTAGGTCTCGAAAGGAAAGCTGGAAGACACATTACAAATTTACTACATGGATAATGCAAGTTGAAGAATAATATGAACCATGTCAAGTCTTTAATAGAATATCTTAAGGAAAATAATATTAAATTTTGTCTCAGGTACTTGTATATACAGTAATAGTATAAGATAATTGAGTTCAGATTTTTGGTCATATCTGGTAGGTGGAAAAGGGGAGGGTGTCTATGAATTTCTGGCAATCCTTGTAGTGATTCTTTTAAAAATAAAAACAAATTAAGATTTCTTAAAGTTGGATGAGAGCATTTGTGTTTCTGGTATTGTTCTGTTTATATCTGTAATGTTTCATAATAAAAATGTTACTGAGATCATAAAAATCATGTGAGCATTTCCTGGCCACAACAAATGATCCATGCTGAGTTTTAAATAACTTTGTTTTAATTACAAAAGCCATTTGTGCTTATGGTAAAAGATCAACTACACAGAATTGCATCAGATGAGAAATAATAGCCCTTTTTACCCATACTCTGTATTCTCAATATACTTGCCCAGCTGAAATCATTCTTAAAAGTGTCTTATATTTAT
Organism: Marmota marmota marmota; assembly: GCF_001458135.2. Lineage (NCBI taxonomy): Eukaryota > Metazoa > Chordata > Mammalia > Rodentia > Sciuridae > Marmota > Marmota marmota. The sequence continues at coordinate 9,564,620 of NW_026000170.1, read as the reverse complement.
TTTTATAAATATTCTGCTGCTTTCTTCAATTTTAAAAAAAATGAATCATTTCATATATATGTTCTACAACCTACCTTTTAATTTTTTATTTAACAATAAATATTGGGTATGTTTCTTTTATCAGTATTTGAATACCTAATTTATTCTAATGTCAGTATAATATTCCATTGAATGACTTCGATATTTTTTTAGTCACTTCCCAAATGATAGCTTTAAGGTGTCTTTACATGTTTCCTGTGAGGATGTATGACAGGAGGAAATAATGCCCAAAGCTCTTAGAATCTTTTTTTTTTTAAAGAGAGAGAGAGAGAGAGAGAGAGAGAGAGAGAGAGAGAGAGAGAGAGAGAGAATTTTAATATTTATTTTTTAGTTTTCGGTGGACACAACATCTTTGTTTATATGTGGTGCTGAGGATCGAACCCGGGCCGCACGCATGCCAGGTGAGCGCTCCACGGCTTGAGCCACATCCCCAGCCCCTCTTAGAATCTTTACCTCATGAATTATCATTTCTTCTTAAATATATTCTTCTCCCCTCATCTTATTTAACCTCATTAATATTCCTCACCATTTAAATTATGTATTCATATCTACAAAGAATTTAAGAATCACTCATTTGTGGGTTGTACTATGGAGATCAGCTCAAAGGTTGGTGATTTCAGGTGGGGGATGGGTAGAAACAAATGTACTGCCCTAAGAGATTCAAGTTTGTTTTAAAGTATCTTGAGTCTCTGAAGAATATTATTATTAGAGGCATTGTTGCAATTTAGAAATGAGCTGTCTCCCCAAAGCTCTTGTGAGGCAATATAAAAATTCTCAGAGATGAAATTATTAGATTATGAGAGTTGTAACTAATTACTGAATTAATCCACTAATGTGGATTAACTGGGTGATAACTGTAGGCAAATAGGGTGTGACTGGAAAAGGTAAATCACTGGTGGAGTTCCATTGTGGTTTATATTTTTTCCCTGGTGAGTGGAGCTTTCTCTGCTTCTTTGTTGCCACATTGTGAGCTGCTTTCTTCCACCATGCCCCTCTGCCACAATGATCTGCATTTTTGGACTTAGAGCTATGGAGATAACCAACCATGAATTGAGATGTGTGAGACCTTGAGCCCCATATCAAGTTTTCCTCCTGTACATTGTTCTTATCAGGTCTTTTGGTCACGACAATGCAAAAGCTGAGTAAAACAGGCATCTTCACAAAGAAGTCTGCATATTCACAGATCCCTTGGGTGTAGTGAGATCCATGTAAATAATTCACGATCATCCAGGTTTTCTTTTGCTGTAGAAGAAAATGTCTTCTTTTGTATCTTCCTATTTTAGGTCACCCTTGGTTTTAGTCAGCTTTTTTTCCACTGCTGTGACTAAAAGACCCACGCAGCACAATTGTAAAGGAAGAAAAGTTTATCAGGGCATTCATGATTTCAGATGTCTCAGTCCAAAGGCAGAAGGCTCCATTTCTCTGGGCTCAAGGTGAAGCAGGACATCGTGGCTGAAGAGTATGGCAAAGGGAAACAGCTCACATGATGATCAGAAAGGAGAGATCTCCACTTACCAGATGCAAATATATACCCAAAGCCATACCCCCAATGCCCCCCACCTCCTCCAGCCATAGCCCACTTGCCTTCAGATACCGGTTAATGCCTATCAGGGGATTTATTCACTAATTGGGTCATGACTTTCACAACTCAATCATTTCTCATCTGAACCTTCTTGCATTGTCTCACATGCGAGCTTTTTGGGGGACACCTCATATCCAAACAAAGTCCAAAGAGGCTGAACATATTAGCTGAAGTTTTACAACTAGTTTAATAGAAGAGCCAAGATCCAAGATCCCTGTTCAGCACCTCATTGTTTCTAATTTATTTAAGTTTTTGAAATCTGTAAGCTAGGAAACTTTCAAGATGGCTGTGGACTAATACTATTTTTCCATTGAAATGGGGAAAAGTAATTTATTAACTATTTTCATGTTAGTTTGTTCATGTCAGAGAGTTTCAAGCTATTAACATATTTGACTTCTTTCCTGAAAATTAAGGTTACACAGCAATTTGGAAAAGAAACTCAAAACCAATCTATTCACTCTCCAACTTTCACTGAGTAATTTTCAAACTTTAATAATAGTAAAAAAAAGGTAATATACTAGTTCCACTTTTAAGAAAAGTGCTAAAGTATAATTTATCAACTGCAACTTATTTTAAATATTTGTGGCCTATATTTTAATGAGGGACTACTAAGGGCAATGGCGTGAAGTAAATTTGCCCTGCTATTAGGGGAAAAAAATCACAGTAGTATAGAATTAAAACAATCCAATCATGTTGCCTTCTTGTGAATGAAACATATGGATTGAAAGCTAAGGAGGGATCCAAATATAGGACTTAAACCACACTAAATTATAGGTTTGGTTCATAAATTGCTGGTTGGGACTGTGATTACACAATAATAAGTGACAAACTGTGCTTAAGTCAGGAATTCATTCATTCTCTCTGCATCTTAAAGAGACCAGTGATCATGGGCACCACTGGTACCTGTTGGAAATAACTAGAATCTACCCTAATGACTTAGCACCAAGACAGAATTTGGATTTGTCCTGCTAATTCTAGAGCTGAGGATTGCTTTCACGATGCTATTCTGCCTATTTTTTGGATTAATTGCTTGTCATATTTGCTCATTTTTGATTAATCATCTGCCATATTTGTATTGTTTGCACTCTCTTTGGCAAAACTACTCAAATATCTTGCTGACTGAAATTGTGAATTCTCTGCTCTGTTTGACTTCCTATTTCATGTTATAATTATTTGTGAGGATGCATGGTACAGAACTTCCTTCAAACTGTCCCATTTTCTAATTCGGAGGGTCTTTTTACTAAATTATCTACAGGTTATCTTACCAAATCATTAACCTTACAGTGAGTATGTGTGTATGGAATGGTATGTAAGGACGTTTATCCTACCCATCTTCCCTGAGATATCACTGTGGTCTCATAAACATCTAGCTACAGCCAGGTCTTAGAAACTGGGTTTCACCAATGCCAATGCTGGGGCTGTAGCACTTGAGTCTTTCCTTCCCTTTTAATACATCATAAATTTTCAAGACGTTCTTCAAGCTACTGGCATTATTTCCAATCTTGGGAATAGACTAAACTTTTGACCTTCCACTCGTCATCATGTTAAAAGTAAGTCTGAAGTGCACACACATACAAGGTCTTGAGCAAAAAACACATAAGAAGCAGTATGAGTTGCTACTTCCCCGTGTTAGTCAGCTTTTCCTTGTGGTGAACAAAATGCTTGACAAGAACAACTTAGAGGAGGAAAAGTTAATTTGGGCTCACAGTTTCAGAAGTTTAGTCCAATGGCATTGCTCTGACCACAAGATGAGGCAGAAGGACATGGTGGAGGGGCACTGCTCTATTGTTCATGGTTGCCAGGAAGCACAGGAAGGAGGTGAAGGAGGTGCAGAAAAAATGAAACCTTACAGGATATGCCTCTAGTGACCCACCTTCTCCAGCTGCACCTAACCTGCTTACAGTTAACATCCAGTCAGCCCATTCGGGCTAGGATGGATTGATTAGGTTACATCTCTCACAATCCAGTCACTTTATCACTGAACATTCTTGCATTAACACAGGATCTTTAGGGAATACTTCACATTCAAATAATAACATTCCCTTAGTGAGAACAACCAGAGACTTACCTCCACTGGGTAAGTCCCTGGCCATACTTACTCTTTCCATCCACTCGTAAGAAACAGATAGACTCAAGTTTCTCCTAAGAGAATGTCCAAGGCTGGGACATCATAGGAAATGTCTCCCATGCACACCAAGTATCAGTCCTCTTTCTTAACCTGGTGAGAAACTGCTGCTTTCTTTTTGACACTTTGTGGAGAGATTTCCTATGATTGATTGTACCATTTAAAAAGTGGAAATATGTACCCAGTGCCACTAAAGTTACTTTGTGCTTCTGCTCAGATGTATTGATGTCATTCTGCTTGAGGTTCTACTTTTTCATCTCCAAAATCATTATAGTAAAAGCCAAAAACACTGTTCACAAAAGTGCTTTCTTGGACAGTAGGTGGTATCAGTATTGTCCTCTGGCCCAGTACTCAAATCTCAGTCACACCATATTATGACGATCACCACCATCACTGGAACTGCACATGGTGTCTTGCGTTCTCAGGCTTATATAGAATTTATTCAAAAAACTCATTTTACTTATGTCTGGAGAATCCATTTGAAACATACCAGATATTTCCTTTTACAATTAGGATCAGAATCATTAGGGTAAGTCTTGTCAGGTTGTTCCTTCAGTGCCTCTCTAATACCTAGCAGAAGACCTGGCTGGCCTATGGTAGCTCATCAGTACATAGATAATTTTTTAGCATATAAATTAAATTATCTTTTAGAAGGACTTTCCCATGCAGTTCTCAGATTTATTATACTTTGATAGACTGCTACTTATGCCTTCTAGTTAAAATTGCTCTTTTATTTAGAGGTTCATCTTTTGTTTTCAATTCAAACTTCAGTACAGAGTTTTTCTCAAAAGGGCAGTACACTAGCAGGCTGTCCCTGCAGTTCCTCAGACATAATTGTATTTTTGTTTAGAAAGTGTTCAGTTTTATCTTCTTGAAGTTTGAAATTCCATCTTAACTCATGTGTCCCTGGCACACATAAATTGGCTAAATAAATACATATATTTTAAATTGTGTGTATACATGTCTGTGTTTTGTGTGTGTGTGTGTGGGTATGCACACACACACACACACACACACACACACACTGTTCTGAAGTAGGACATGGAGAAGGAAAGAAACCCATTGAATAATAAAAAATATATTCATAGCCCAGCAGCAAGAACGTTTGACAGGAGAATTATGTAACTAGATTACAGATATATAAGAAGTTTAAACCTCAATTTTCCATACATACAGAATGAGAAAGTAAGATTTAAAAACCTGAATGACTGTAGTGACCTCTCATTGATCTTCCTGACTCCTGCATCATCTTTGGGAAAGCTCTCTTCTCTATTTTTAGGATGCTATTTCTTACATGCATATCTCTCTTGGCTTCTACCTTCATCAATGCACTTCAGGGTTAAATTCTTAGCTTAAAATCTTCTTGTCTCCACTTTGCTTTCTCGTTCCTGTCTTCATATGTGGCTGTGGCCATTAGGTTATGATTTCCTAACTCCTGCTTAGCCCTTTCATAGTTTAGCATTTGCACATGCTACCTCCCTGCCTGGAATGCCTTTCTGTTCCTTACCAGCCAGCTTCTGCCAGTTACTTAAACACTTTTAAGACTCCACTTTGTTTTCCCTTCAAAATATACTTCATTTTATTCTCCTACACTAAAAAACTAGTTAGCTGTTCCATTCCTACACTCCTGTGGAACAACATGTTTATCTTTTCACAGATTATCAAAGATCATATTATTTCACATGGAACCATGTGAAATTACTAATTTTGGATAATTTTTACTGAAAAAATAACAGATGACTATTTTATGTTTTAAAAGAAGCCTGAATTTATTGGTTTGATTTATACTCAATCCCTTTCATTTATTGGCTAGGATATCCTATTTCATCTAAAGATTTAAGCCCCTGGAGCTTAAGGAGAAGGTTAAGAGTAGAAAAATACAGACTACTGAGTCGAGGTAGGCAAAAGCATCTTCATGGTTTTCCCTCCTTCCTGCCCTAAAAGAGTCTTCGGCAAAGGCACCTGAGGGAGAGAATTAGGAAAGAGAGTGCCTGGGTTAGGAATATCATTATGCCCAGGAGCTTGGCCAGCTGTGGTGGTCTCAGTCCTTGACCACAACTTTGTGTAGAGATGGCCATGCACTGGCTTTTGTACCAAGTCTGGCATGAGAAGGCATTTTCCCACCCTAAGACCTGACAAGGAAAGCCTTTCTCAGGCTTGAAAAATCACACTAGGTTTTTAATAAGTAGATGGGCTCCTCAACTCTGTTAGGTTCATTTCAGTCACCTTTTGAACAACACCTTCTAAGGTTGGTTTCGGAAGAATCCCTGTTTTGTGTTTGTCTCGTGTCTTGTCCATCTTTTCTCCATGAAAGCTGGGAATGTGATCAATTCTTCTTGTGCTGTCACTAGCACAGGGAGCCAGCAAGTCTTTCATAGTTATCCTCTTTTATTCATGGGGCCTCTGGAGTTCCCAGCTAGGATTTTGTGTGATCCCATGAGAACGTTCACCTTTGCATCTAACAAGTGGAAAGCATTCATTCCCGTTGCTGTTCCCCACAAGAAAGGATATTATGCTGTAATGTTCAATGCAAATTGCCAACTTGATTGGATTAGGATGCCAAAAGGATTAAGAGGATTATGGGAGTGTATAGGAGGGTGTGTCTAGGAATGATTGGCATGTGGGATAGCAAACTGAAATGGAGACCCTCCCTAAGAGTGGCAGCACCATCCAATAGGATTATAGTTTGGATGGAATAGGTGGAGGAACAAGGAAGCAGCAGTAGATGCAAGCTCATTTTTCTTGAATGGGTTCTTGATTTGGGCTGCTTCTGAGGATGTCAGACTTTGGCTGCTTCTTCGCACTTCCAAAGCAGATTCTCCAGAAATCTTTAGTCTGGGACTAGGTTAGCACTGTTGATCTTTCTTGTTCTGGGGCTTTAGCTTCATGGACTTTGCAGCTACTGGTTCTTCCAGCTCTCCGTCTGCAGACAGCCATTGTGGACGATCTTGCTTCTGGTCGTGTAAGTCAATGTAGTAAGTCCCCCTTTTATAATTATGTTTCCTGTTGATTCTGGTCCTCTAGAGAACTCTAATACATATGTCATCATATTAAAAGTTTTTCTAAGACATTATTTTTCTAAGCCCCATAAACTTCAACAATTTCTATAACTCTGAGATGACCATAAATATAAGGATTATCAAAAACACTTTGTCTTGTAAAAATCTTGTGTAGTTGTTTTTACCCATACTTTTTGAATATGGGAATGTTTACTGTGCATTATATTTTGTTCAGCCTTTTGGAAAACTAGCCAAAGTGGAGTCAAAGTATAAGCATTCCATTATAGTTAAAATACTGCTTAGAAGGAACTAATGTCATTAATACATCCTGATTTTAAACTTGAGAAAAATAAGGCCCAAAAGAAGTAAAATAACATTTAATTGATATTATTCATTTTATCATAGTATTGGAAACTTAATTATTTTATTTAATTCTAATAACCATTTTCATAACAGTTTCACTAATAGTATGATTTGACAGAGAATAAATAATGACTTTAATCTAATTTACTGTTAGGATTATATAAAATAGAATAAATAAACTCACTGGCAGGGGAATGATCACTTGTGGATTCACAGAAAGTATAAGAACCATCCTTCTCATACCACTTTTCTCCATATTCCTTCTCTAAAACCACACATATCTCAAAGAATTTCTAATAAAATATAAAGTCACTTAACTATTTTTCATTTGAAATTAGGATTAATGTTAACACTTCCCTTGTTCTATTGTATGTCCTAGAAAAGGAAGAACATATCTGGGGTGGGAGAGTGGGGATTGTTTTGTCTGAATGTAAGAGAAGAGGAAATTTCACAAAACAAACACAATAAAGATAAAAAAAATTAAAAGATGAATGCCTGGAATAGAGACACCAATGGTTCTGAAGGAAAAGATCTTAGTGCAGTGATGAAATCTATAAATTGATGGAGAGATTGTTTCTCTCAAATAATTAATGATTAATCTATGAGCAAGTCTTACTTGGTAAATAAATGACCTGGGTAAGCATTAAATTGGGCAGCTAGACCTCTAAAAACACAGATAAAATTTTTTAAAAATGAAAAAATCATACATGATAGCTGAATAATCACAATGCCTGGAAGTCAAATGCATAATTTATTGAGTAGATGACTTATATGCACCACAAGCACATGCCTTAGATCAGTAAGTAGGAGTAAATTGGATTTCTTGATTATTGAGTATACACACACACACACACACACACACACCCTCTGATCGGAACAAGAAGATCATTTTTGGCTCTGTTATTCTCACTGTTGACCTGTGGAGAAAGGATTTTGTGAGAATTACTGCCCACTGGGAAATTTCAGGTTTATAAAATATCTGGCGATCATCTCAAGAGAAAGATGCTATTCCAAAGTGAAATTAATTCTGAGCTTGTATCACTCCTGATCCTACCTTCCTCCCCAGATATAATTAGGCACATCAGGAAGCACTAGTTGTATCTTTCTGAAATGCCAATTTCTCTATCAAGTCTTGATCAAATACCTACTATTAGTCACTATAACAGTAAACTATACCTGACTTGTTTGTCTTCTGACATCCTCCATAAAATAGCTTGCTAGTTCTGATGAAGCTGTATTTCCATATAATCATTTTTTTCTTTGTTCCATTTAGAAGTTCAATTTTATCAATGGTGACAGGACTAATGGAGTCCAAATTTTTATTTGAGAATCAATTATTTGTCTAACTATGGTTCCAGGCATAGTTTTTCACATGAGAGCAGTGGTGGGGAGAAATAAATCTGCACTTGATTTGAAAGGCACTGGGCTTTGAACTTTGGGCAGTACTACAGAGAATTTGCTTGGTTTTGAACTTGATTTCAAATTGCAAAATCCCCATAGTCACCTCAGAAGTGAATATTTAAGGCAGGAGTTCTGCTCTGAGAGGCCAGTCTTCAAAACTCTAATCTGCTGTCTGGATAGCAAGCAGTTCTTGGAGTTGTGTTCGTTGTGCTTTCATCTCAAGAAATCTGTCCCCATGAATGGTGACAAGTAGAAGATTGTGGGACCCAAGACAGCAGGACTGTCCCTTTTATTTATAATTTAGAATAGGACTTTACTACTCAAGGGAATGTTGGAATTTAAGCAGCATAATGCATTCACAAAAGCTTTGCTAGCATAGGAAGGAGAGTCAGAATTTACTTACTCAAGATATGACCTGTGTGCTTAGAGTACATCCTATTACCCGAGATTGGGACTTGTCAGTGATAAAAATTCTTCCAAGCCACAAGAAATTCTGACAATGACCAGGCCTGTTCTTAACACCTTCAGGGCCTAGAGTAGGAATAAAAATATGGAGACATAACTATATGTTTAAATATTTAATCTCAAATCAAACATCTGTTAAAGTGAGTTCTTTGATCTTGAAAATATTTGAATATTTTTGAAAAATATTTTTGAAAACATGAACCATTCTTCGGTCTTGAAAATATTTCTTTCTCATGCTTAAAGTGGTTTTAAATTTGAAAAATTATATTTCTATGTTGAAAGGCATCAAAATATAAAAACAATCTCAATCTCTAATTTCATGTGTCTAGAGAATTAGCAGTGATAATTTCCACAGATAAGACATGTATGACTTAGATTATATTTATATCGGGCCTATATAATTTATCTTCCCTTCATTCTCATAGTCACTAGGCTTAAGATTTCCACATCCTTTGAATGCTATTGATAGCAATACCAAATTGCACAACCTTTCTCCAGTCATTAAATTTTTAATTTGGAAAAACTTCTCTGCAGAATCAGAAACAAAAGCATGCAGATTTTGAAATGAGCTACAAATGAATCATAAAGATGTTGTATGTGAGAAAAAACATAATTGAAGAAAAATGCATGAAATATTTAATCCCATCATATACATTTGCATCACTCATAATTTTTGTCTTTTAAAATTAATATCCACCTCATAAGTCAGTCTTTCTTTTATTGCCCATTGGAACATTTCAGTGTTAGAACATTAAAAGGAATGCTATGAATACTGGTATGCTGTCATTTTATTTTAAATCTCTCTTCAGTTGAGACAAAACCTTGACCTCACACAGAAAACACAATATAGTTCCTTTAGAAATTAGTTTAAGTGGTATTTCATGTCAATACATAATAGGCAGAGTTTTATTTTTCTGTTTTAATTTTTGTATCTATTGGGATGTTGCATTTGTCACATATTTCACGGAAGTTTATTAAGAAAGAATAATAAGAAAACTCATTGTTTTAAATAATATGGTTTTTTTTTAACTTCTTAGATGATGTTGAAAGAGTATTCCCTAAATACAACTGAAAATAATAGACATTGATGTAAAACAAATAAAATAACCTTGATAAAAGATAGAATATTATTAAGGACCTTTGATCCCCCCCCAAAAAAAAAATGATGTTGAGCACCCTACATTTTTTTTGACTCACCTATTCCAACCTGAGTGGTGGAGAAGCCAGAAATCTACCCAAACCATCATACTCAGATAACCACTCCCCAAAACATGTTCACTCTAAAGAATCATGAAGGAGGTAGCATATCAGGACAGAAATCTTTAAAGAGATCACTGTTTTATTGCAGTCAATCATTAAAGAAAAAACTATGGCTCAAATTCCAACCAACCAAAAAAGGCTGAGTGAGGGGCCTCAGCTTTATCTTAATGGGGCTATAATGGGGTTTTCCAATTCCCTCACTAGGGTAGTATCCAAAAAGTTCTAACAGGAAGCTATGGATTTTTTTCATCCCACTAGGCAATAGTTTGCATTTCCCTAATTGCTAGAGATGTTGAATACTTTTTTGTATATATACATTGACCATCTGTATTTCTTTTTCTATGAAGTGCCTGTTCATTTCCTTCGCCCATTTATTGATGGGTTATCTGTTTTATTATTATTATTATTTGGTGTTAAGTTTGTTGAGTTCTTTGTATATCTTGCAGAATAATGCTGTATCTGAGGTGCAAGTAGCAAAGCTTTTCTTCCATTCTGTGTTCACATTCTTGATTGTTTCTTTTGCTGTAAAGAAGCTTTTTCATTTAATACTATCCCATTTATTGATTCTTTTTTGATACCTTAATTTATCTATTTTATTTTTATCTATCTATCTATCTATCTATTTATTTTTAAGTGATACTGAGGATCAAACCCTATTCCTCACACATACTAGGCAAGTACTCTACCACTGAACTACAACCCCAGCCCCATTTATTGATTCTTTTTTTTTCCTTTTTTTATTGGTTGTTCAAAACATTACAAAACTCTTGACATATCATATTTCATACATTAGATTCAAGTGGGTTATGAACTCCTATTTTTACTCCAAATACAGATTGCAGAATCACATCGGTTACACATCCACATTTTTACATAATGCCATATTAGTAACTGTTGTATTCTACTACCTTTCCTATTGATTCTTAATTTTCCCTTTTGCACTTTATGAGTCTTGTTGAGGAAGTCAGTACCTAAGTCAGTACCTAATAGAGAGTTGGGCCTATATTTACATCTAGCAGGTACAGACTTTCTGGTCTAATGCCTATGTTCTTTATGTACTTTGAGTTGAGTTTTGTGCAGAGTGAAAGACAGGGTTAAATTTTATTCTACTACATATGAATTTCCAGTTTTCCCAGCATCATTTGTTGAAGAAGCTTTTTCCAATGTATGTTTATGGCATCTTTGCCTAGTGTAAGATTATTGTATTCATGTGGGTTTGTCTCTGTGTCTTCTGTTCTGTTCCATTGGTCTTCATGTCTGTTTTGGTACCAATGCCATGATATTTTTGTTACTATATAGCTCTACAGTATAATTTAAGGTCTGGTATTGTAATAGCTTCTGCTTCACTTTTCTTGCTAAGGATTGCTTTGGCTATTCTGGGTCTCTTATTTTCCCAAATAAATTTCATGACTGCTTGTCTAGTAAAATGAAGAACATCATTGGAATTTTAATAAGAATTCCATTAAATCTGTATAGTGCTTTTGGCAGTATGGCTGTTTTGACAATATTAATTCTGCCTATCCAAGAACATGGAAGATCTTTCCATCCTCTAAGGTCTTCTTCAGTTTCTTTCTTTAGTCTTCTATAGTTTTCATTGTAGAGGTCTTTCATCTCTTTTGTTAATTGACTCCCAAGTACTATTTTTTTGAGGCTATTGTGAATGGGTAGTTTACCTAATTTCTTCTGCAGGTATTCAGGTGGTTCATCACTGATGTATAGGAAAGCAATTGATTTATGGGTGTTCATGTTATATCCTGATACTTTGCTGAATTTGTTTATGAGTTTAAGAAGCTTAGGTATAGAATTATGTCAGCAAATATAGATAGTTTAAGTTCCTCTTTTTCAGTTCATATCTTTTAAATTTCTTTCTCTTGTCTAATTGCTCTGGCTACAATTTCCAGGATTATGTTGAATAAAAGTGGTGTAGGAAGGCATCTTACACCACTTTTATTTTAGAGGGAATGCTTTCAGTTTTCTCCATTTACAATTATGTTATCTTTGGGCTTAGTATATATAAAGCTTTTACTATGTTGAGGTATGTTCTTACTCTCCGTAGTTTTTCTAGTGTTTTGAGCATGAATGGATGCTAAATTTTGTCAATTTTTTTTCTGTATCTATTGAGATAATCATGTGATTCTTGTCATTAAGTCTATTGATGTGATGAATTACATTTATTGATTTTTGTATGTTGAACCAAGCTTGTATTCCTGGGATGAACCCCACTTGATCATAGTGCACTATGTTTTTAATATGTTTTTGTATGCAATTTGCTAGGATTTTATTAATAATTTTGGTATGAAAGTTCATCAGGGATATTGGTCTCAAGTTTTCTTTCCTTGATATGTCTTTGTCTGATTTTGGTATCAGGGTGATCCTAGCTTCGTAAAATGAGTTTGGAAATGTTCCCTCCTTTTCTATTTCATGGAATAATTTGAGAAGGATTGATTAGTTCTTTGAAGGTTTGGTAGAACTTGACTGAGAATCCATCTGGTCCTGGCCTTTTCTTTATTGATAGGCTTTTGATGGTGTCTTCAATTTCAATGCTTGAAATTGATCTGTTTAAATTATCTATAAACTTGGGAGTGCAGATATCTCAAAGAGCTGCTGATTTCATCTTGGGGGGGTTATATGCCTAGAAAAGGAATTGCTGGGCAATATGTTAGCTCTGTTATTTTTATTTTCATTTATTTTTTTTATTTTTAAGAAAAGCCTCCACTGTTTTCCATAATGGTTGCATCTATTTATTTCCATGCAAAGTGCAAGAATTTATCTTCTCCATACCCTTGCCAATACTTGCTATCTTTTGATGACAAGCATCCTAATAGGTGTGAAGTGCTATGTCATTGTAGGTTTGTTTGTATTTCCCTTTTGATAAGTGATGCCGAACATTATTTTATACACATATTTATTATTTAAATGTCTTTTTTGTTCTTTGATTATTTAAAAGATTGGCTCATTTTTATTGAAATTGATATGTGCTCCTTTATATTTTTTATATTAATCCCTTCTCATATATGTGGTTCCCAAATATTGTTTCACAATCTGTAGGCTTCATTTGTTGATAGTTTCCATTCATTTGTTGATACATTTTCTGTACTACACAGAAGGCTTTCAGTTTGATGAAATCCCACTATTTCTGCTTTGTTGCCTGAATTTTGGGGTTCATGCTCAAAGAAATCTTTGCTCAGATCAATGTCATGCAATCTCCTTCCCAAAGTCATGTTCCAGTATTTTTTACAGTTTTTGGTCTTATTTTTAAGTTGCTAATTCATTTTTATTTTTTTTTAGTTCATGATATGAGAAAAGGTCTTTTAGTTTATTAAAGCTATTTAGTTTATTAACACCACTTATTAAATAGACTATGCCTTCTCCACTGTGTTTTTTAAAATACATTGTTGGGTTTATGTCTAGACTCCCTTTTCTGTTCTGTTCATCTGTATGTGCGTTTTTGTGGCAGTATCACATTATTTTGATTATTATAGCTTTGTAGTACATTTTGAAATTGGGGAATGTAATTCCTCCAACACTGGTTTTCTTTCTCAAGATTGCTTTGGTTATTTGGGGCCTTATGTTACCATACAAATTTTGGAATTATTTTTTTAACTTCTGAGGAAAAAAAATGTCATTTGAGTTTTGATAGTAATTGCACTTAATCAGTATGGACCTCAGGGTTTGCAATTTTCTTTGATGACTTCAGTTTCCCTTGTCTGCATTGTTTTCTTTGCCCATGTCAAATGCCTCAACTTTGCTAGTCCTCAAATTCTTATGAATACTTCAGAAATTGCTTTTATCCTCCACATCACCTTGTATTTTTAGGAATACTCATTAGTATTTTTATTCAAAGGATATGTGAATACAAAGTCTGATGATGTTTTTTTCTCATTAGGAATTCTGTACATTTGCAAAGGCATATCCCTAGGCTTAAGGAAGTGTTTTGTAATGGGGTTTTTGGCATCAGTTATTGATGGGAAAAGCTTTATTGGGGGAAAGAGAAAGGTTGTTCTCTACTCTTCTGTGGTTTCTCCAATCATCTTTGAGGCTTGACTTAGTCATCTCTCTATATTACACAGATTCAGCAATCAACATATAACCCACTCCTTCTTAAACTAAGAGTGTCTTTTCAGGCATCCATCACAATGGGAAAGAGAGAGAGAGAGAGAGAGAGAGAGAGAGAGAGAGAGAGAGAGAGAGAGAGAAATTTGTGAGTTATTGTGGGTAAAGTGGGAATAATCAGGTTGTGTGGTAGCTGCTCTCCCTTGGGGAGTCTGAGACCTTCCATACAGAGGCTGTGTAATCCCCCCTAATCTCTGTGCTGGGTCTCAAGTGAGTCCTTTCCCTCAAGGATTTCTAACAAGCCTTTGATTCTGGGTTTGTTTATGCTCTTTGAGAGAGGGAAACACAACTAAGAATGCAGAATGCTACAACCTCTTTTGTGCTATTCCCACAAGGGAAAACAGCAGAAGCATTGCTATTTCTCTGATTCTTGAAGTCTCACAAGATCACCATTTTCATTAAAGGCATTTTGTCAAATAACAGTGTTCAGCGCTAAACAAGTCCAATAGAGGTAATTCCTTCACAGTAGGCATTTGAGATAATGAATGTGAAATTTTTGGAAACATGTTTACAAGGTAATTATTTTTCTACTTGCTCTAAAAGAACTGTCTTTGTAAACCTAAATAAATAAAAAACACTGGAATTTGTAAAATAAGTTACAATGCAATGAAAAAAAAACTGTATAAGCAGCAGGTAAATTTTGAAGAGTAAGAAAAAGAAAGAAAAAACAAAAACAAAAACAAAAACAAACAACAATAACAAAGAAGAACTGTAAGTTCTCCCTGGAGGCCTATTCCATTCTAAATAATGCTATTTAGTTTGATCTTCCGGTGTGTGCTATTGTAGGTTTGCCTATTATCAGAGAATGTTTACTCTAGGTTGCTGCCATCAGTAACAGTCACTGAAGTACAATGTAGGAACTTCTCAAACATCTACACATGCTGGTCTCTTGGAGTGAATAGTTTAATGATTCCTTTGTATCTTTCATTTTGTTTTCTGTATTAGTCTTACATAAATGCAGTGGGCAGGGATCATATTACACTTATTTTCTGAAAGATTTGAAGGCAAAGTAAGGCAATGCTTTAAAACTGTGAGGATCATATTTTATTTTTAAACCAAGATGGGATTTTAATAAGGGAAGGTTATGTATTTGACACATTATTTTAGGGAAGTCAGATACATAGACTCAAAATTCTCCCCATACAATATTTCTTCTACCTTCTAGTTGATACATATGTTTTGTGCTTTAAATCCCATGTGATTAATTAAAAGCAGCATCCTTTTATTTATTTTTTTCAATATTTTGACACACATAAATTGATTTTGTATAGTTTCTTATATAATGCCTGTTACAGAGTTGAGGCCTTCAGAGAAACTGAGGCAGTGTAAAGACCCTCACCCCCACCCCCAATTCTTGTGATCGAGTCAGAAAGATTTCATACATATCATTCAGAGTAACAAGCATGAGTTTACTGAAGGGATAGGAAAAGAGAAAGGGGATAGTCAAAGAGAGAGCCAGTTCTCTCAGAGAGGAGAGAGACAACGTGCCTCTCCTTGTACACCAGTTTTATTGGGGCATAGGGGTCCAAGGAAAGTTTCCAAAGTTCCACCCAGATCCACCTCTTGGCTTTTGACTGACAATAGGGTAACATCAGACTTTTAAGTCCCCAATGCCATGACAACTCTATGTCACCTTGGCTCATGCTGCATGGTTCTAATTGGATTCTTAATTATTTTTATAGGTCTTGTGGTTAGAAGAAATTATCCTTATGTAAGGGGACAAACATGAGGTTAAGAGAATAATTGTATAAATGAGCCCACTATGCTGACTCCCCACATGCTTTCTTTGCCAAAAAAGCAATTTGGCTGCACCCCACCTGGCCTGAGGGGACAGAAAATGTCCTATTTCTCAACAAACTGAGAAAAAGGGCAGAAGTCCTCCCAGTCAGTACACATAATGGATGATGGGGGTCAAGAGAGCATGCTGACTGGTTATCACTGGGTTACTAACAGCTAACCCCGGGGATCACACTTCCCCACTCAAAGGGTATATACAGAAAAGAAAGAAAAGGTGGGGGGATTCTGGGGATCTATAAATGAGCAAGACACACCCACTTCTGTGGATACCCAATTCTGAACCTCCTTCTGTCTAGAGAAATCTACTACCTCTACCTCTGTCCCTCTCTTAACTAAAACTTGTTTTCTATACTTGCCTTGTCATTTCTCTGGTGTTTAATCTTCAACACTGGGAGAATGAGGACCTGTTCTGGATATCCAAAACTGGTATTGCTTACCTTCCAGAATCTGGTCTGTGTAAAGGGTCACCAATCTTTCTACCTTCAAAGTAACTTGGGTTCTCCTTATCAATGCTATTCCCTGCCCACTTTTCCTTGCAGATAACAGGTAGTTTCCTGAGGAACATATTCTATCCACTTAGGCCAGGCAGGACTGCAGGAAAATTGCTTTTTGACAAAGAAAGCATGTGGGGGTCAGCATGGTGGACCCATTTTGTAGAATAATTCTATTAACCTTGTATTCCCACCATCCTCACCTGTCTGTCCTCAACAGTGACTTTCACTGTTTTTATTTTATTTATTTTTAATATACAAGGAAAAGTGTACATAAGTTTACACTTGAAGAACTTTTATAAAAGGGCTCTGAATAAGAATATCAATGGTAAGTCTTATTCAAACATGGGAACCATACCTGGAGGTTAACTGGAAGACATATTAATGAATATCATCAAGGCCTATTTTAAATGTAAAAGATCTTAAACACTACAAAAGCTAGGGATAACAGAAACATATCTCAACATCATAAAGGCTATCTATGCTAATCCCCAGGCCAATATCATTCTAAATGAAGAAAAATTGAAGGCATTCCCTCTAAAAACTGGAACAAGACAGGGATGCCCTCTTGCACCACTTCTATTTAACATAGTTCTTGAAACACTGGCCAGAGCAATTAGACAGATGAAAGAAATTAAAGGGATACACATAGGAAAAGAAGAACTCAAATTGGCACTATTTGCTGATGATATGATTCTATACCTAAAAGACCCTAAAAATTCCACCAGAAAACTTCTAGAACTAGTAAATGAATTCAGCAATGTAGCAGGATATAAAATCAATCCACCCCTAAATCAAAGGAATTTCTGTATATCTGTGATAAGTTCTCAGAAAGGTAAATGAGGAAAACTACCCCATTTACAATAGCCTAAAAACAAACAAACAAACAAAAAAAAAAACAAACTTGGGAATCAACAAAAAAGGTGAAAGATCTATATAATGAAAATTATAGAACCTTAAAGAAAGAAGTCAAAGAAGACCTTAGAAAATGGAAAGATCTACCTTGCTCTTGGATAGGCAGAATTAATATTATCAAAATGACCATACTTCCAAAAGCACTATACAGATTTAATGTAATTTCTATCAAAATTCTAATGACATTCCTCATAGAAATAGAAAAAGCAATCATGAAATTCATCTGGAAAAATAAGAGACCCAGAATAGCTAAATCAATCTTTAGCAAGAAGATTGAAACAGCTGGCATCATTATACCAGACCTTAAACTATACTACAGAGCAATAGTAACAAAAAACAGCCCGGTATTGGCACCAAAACAGGCCGGTAGACCAATGGTACAGAATAGAGGACACAGAGACTAACCCACAAAATTACAATTATCTTATATTAGACAAAAGTGCCAAGAACATGCATTCGAGAAAAGATAGCATCTTCAACAAATGGTGCTTGGAAAACTGGAAATCCATATGCAACAAAATGATTTTAAGCCCCTATCTCTCACTATGCACAAATCTTAACTCAAAATGGATCAAAGATTTAGGAATAAAACAAGAGACCCTGTGTCTAATAGAAGAAAAAGTAGGCCCTAATCTCTGTCATGTGGGATTAGGCCCCAACTTCCTCCATAAGACTCCTATAGCTCAAGAATTAAAACCAAGAATCAATAAATGGGATGGACTCAAACTAAAAAGTTTCTTCTCAGCAAAAGAAACAATCTGTGGGGTGAATATAGTGCCCACATCTTGGGAGCAAATCTTTACCCCTCACACATCAGATAGAGCACTAATCACTAGGGTATATAAGGAACTCAAAAAGCTAAGCAACAAAAAACAAATGACCCAATCAATAAATGGGCCAAGGACCTGAACAGACACTTCTCAGAAGAGAATATGCAATCAATCAACAAATACATGAAAAAATGTTCTTCATCACTAGCAATTAGAGAAATGCAAATCAAAACCACTCTTAAGATTGTATCTCACTCCAGTCACAATGACAGCTATTATGCATACAAACAACAGTAAGTGTTGGTGAGGATGTGGGGAAAAAGTTACACTCATACACTGCTGGTGGGACTGCAAATTTGTGCAGCCAATATGGAAAGCAGTATGGAGATTTCTTGGAAAAGTGAGAATGGAATCACCATTTGACTCAGTTATCCCTCTTCTCAGTCTACACCTAAAGGACTTAAGAACAGCATACTACAGGGACACAGCCACATTCATATTTATAGCAGCACAATTTGCCATAGCTAAATTGTGGAACCAACCTAGGTGGCCTTCAGTAGATGAGTGGATTAAAAAAATGTGGCATATATACACAATGGAGTATTACTCAGCCATAAAAGAGAATAAAATCATGACTTTGCAGATAAATAGATAGAGAAGGTAATGCTAAGTGAAGTTAGCCAATCCCAAATAACCAAGTAACAAATGTTTTCTTTGATATAAGGAGGCTGATTCGTAGTGGGAGAGGGAGAGGAATAATGGGAGGAATAGATGAACTCTAGATAGGGCAGAGGTGTTGGAGGGGAAGAGAGGGGGCAGGAAGTTAGAAATAATGGTGGAACGTGATGATCATTATTATTAAAAGTACATGTATGAAGACATGAATTGGTGTGAATATACTTTGTATCCAACCAGAGATATGAAAAATTGTCCTCTATATGTGTAATAAGAATTGTAATACATCCTGTTGTCATATATAAATAAAATAAAATAAAATAAAATAATTATAAAAGATCTTAAGGCTCACCTGTGGGAACACAGCCAACCAAGTCTTTTGTCTGAGGTAGAAAATGGAAGATGGAGTTTAACCCATATGAAAGTTACAAGAAGAAAGGTGGAGATAAACCAGATGAAAAGAAAGACTTGATACTTTCTTAATGCCTATTTCACAAACATTTGCTGCATGCTCTACCCAGAACCATATGTAAACTCTTATGCTGGCATACCATTTTTTTTTGTCTATCAAGCTCCCTCCTGTATGGTGGGAGTTCTATCTCTTCTAGCCTAAATAAATCCTGCTCCATTTATTCTTTGCTTCTGTGATTATCCATGGATTTTGTTCAAAATTTGCAAGACAAGAATCAGAGGAAATTGGCAAAGCAAGGAATCTAGTCTCATCTCAAAACTCCGGTTCAACTCTACTTTTGTCACCTGCACTCAGATATAAAATTAAAGATATCACCAAGACCCAGAACATTTTCCTTTTTTTAAAAATCCCTATCCCTATTATTACTTTCATATTTCATAGAAAAATGCTATCTTCAATTCTAACATCCTAGATTAACTTGATTGTTAATCTAACTTGATTGTTTATATAAATGGAATCATGTAGTACGTACTTTTTGTGTCTGATTTTCTTTATTCAAAGTTATGTTCATGATATTCTTTCCTATTGTTGCTTAAAGTCATAGTGTGTTATTTTCACTTACTGTATGATATAGTGGTATCTGTCTTAGAGATCAGGAAATGGTCTCACCTATTACCCTGGTGTTAAAAATTAAATACCAGAGAAATGCTGAGGCAAGAATAGAAAACAAGTTTTATTTAAGAAAAGGACAGAGGTACTGGTAGTAGACTTCTGTGGAGAGAAGGGAGCCCAGACCTGGGTGCTCACAGGAGTGGGTGTGTCTTGCTCATTTATAGACCCCAGAATTCCCCCACTTTTTCCTTCTTTTCTGTATGTACTCTTTGAGTGGGGAAGTGTGATCCCGGGGGTTAGCTGTTAGCAACCCAGTGATAACCAGTCATCATGCTCTCTTGACCCCCATCATTCATTATGTATACTGACTGGGAGGCCATCTGCCCCTGTCTCAGTTTGTAAAGGAATGTGACATTTTCTATCTCCTCAGGCAGGTGAGTTGCAGGCAGATTACTTTTGGGCAAAGAAAGTATATGGGGAGTCAGTACAGTGGGCTCATTTTATAGAATTAACCTCATGTTCCCACTATCCTCATAAATTCTTGTATCCTTACAATACTTCATAATATAAAGTCAAAGTGTGAAGACACTTACTTCCAAGTAGTTTAGAAAAATACATGAACTCTTGGTGCCTCTTAAGTGTCCTGTCCCTATTCTCAAGCCTCTACTCAAAATCAGAATGTTTCTCTACACAATATTTTTTTTTAAAAAAATGTATATAAGTACCTAATAACAGAGCATAAAATTATTTAAAGCAAAAACTGAAAGAATTAAGTAAAAAGAATGGTCTAGTAATTATAATCAGAGATATCAACAACTATATTTTAATGATGAAAAGGACAAATAAAAGAAAAAAAAAGTAGAAAACAAAAATTTTAAAAACTACACACTAAACTAGACAGCTATAGATCATTCTACTCCCCCCAAAACAGAACATACATCTTTTTCAAGTACCATGAGGCATATTTTGGGATAAATCATATATTAAGCTAAAAATCTTTTTTAAAAGATGAAATTTTCCTGGGCATGGTGTTACATGCCTATAATCTTGGCAATTCAGTAGGCTGAGGCAAGGGGATCTTAAGTTCAAGTTCAAAGCCAGTCTCAGCAACTTAGTGAAGCACCGAGCAACTTAGGGAGACTCTGTCTCAAAAAATAAATAATAAATAAATAAGGGCTTGGGGTGTGGCTTATTGGTTAAGTATCCCTGGGTTCAATCCCAGCTACCAAAAAATAAATAAATGAATAAATAAAATTTTTGAAAAACATATAAATTCTAGAATTATCTTCTCAGTTTACAGTGTAACTGGAAATTGATAACAGAAAGAAGTATGGGAAATACACAAATATGTAAAGATTGAAATAAGCACTCAAAGAAAAAGGGTCAAGGAAAAATAGATTTTTTTTCTCATAATGGAAATTCGAATAAATTTCAAATGAACAAAAATAAAACTATAATGCACACAAAATTATAAGTTACAAAGAATGTTCAGAGTAAAATTTACACTTGTGAGCCCCTATGGTTGAGAAAATATCAAATCAGTAGTCTAACTTTCTCCATTAAGGATCCTGAAAAAGAGAAGAAGTTAAAAAAGAGAACATTTCTGAACAGACTAAATTTTTCATGAAAAATTATCACTATACCTTCTTAGATTTACGAAAATATAATTCCTAACTCATTCTATGAGGGCAGGATCCCAGAAAAGTATACTGCAGAACAATATCACTTAGAGATATAGATGAGAAAATCCTCAACAAAATGCTAGCAAACCTAATCTCATAGCACAGAAAAGGAGTATGCCTCATGACTAAATGGAAGTGGTTCAACATATGAAAACCAACAAATGATTCAGCATATTAACATATTAACAAACACGTGATAAAACAAACATGTGATCACTTCAGTAAATGCATTATAGATAAGTGACAAAATGCAATACTCTTTCATGATAATGTTAGGAGACAGATAGAGGAGAATGATGGGCTTAAGAATGCAAACTTCAGAGAATAATTCTGTAAAATGGGCCCACTGTGCTGACTCCCACATGCCTTCTTTGTCCAAAATCAATTTGCCTGCAGCCCTGCCTGGACAGGATATGTCACATTCCTCAGCAAACTGAGGCAGGGAAAAAGTCAGGCAGTCAGGAAACAGAGTAGGTAATGAAGGATGGGGGTCCAGTTTGTGACAATTTGTTATCAAAAAAAAAAAAAGAACAATGGGTTGCTAAGGGTTAACCTCCTTAATTATGCTCCTGGGCACTTTGGGTTGCTGACAATTAAATTCTGTGCTCCCCCCCACCCCTTGGTCAGGTCCAGGGAGAAGAAAGAGAAGATAATAATTAAGGATGTGGGTGGAGTGGGGGGGTGAGAGGGTGGAGATGGGTGGTGGTGGTGGTGAGTGGTCCTGGGGTCTATAAGAAAGCAAGTCATACACCCTCTTGAGGAAACACAGTTCTGGGGCTCCTTCTCTTTGGAGAAATCTGTCGCTGTACTTTTCTTAAATAAAACTTGATTGCTACTCTTGCCTTGGCATTTCTTTGGTGTTTTCAAAGAAACTCAACACCTGTGAATAAGAACTTGTTCCTGATCTGCACTGGGACCAGTATCAATAAGAGTCCTCTAGAAACTAAGAATAAGTGGGATAAAATTAGAATAAAACCATTTATCTTCAACCAAAAGTTAACATCTTACCCAATGGTGAAAAACTGAAAAACTTTCTTCCCAAGAGTAGGAACAAGACAAAAGTGCCTCATTTTGCCATTTATATTTAATAAGAAGTTACAATTTCAAGTCAAAGAATTAAGCAAGGAAGAGAAATAAAAGACATATAAGCTGGAAAGGATGAAATAAAATGATCTCTATTTGAAAATGGTAGAGTTATATGTAAAAAATTATAATTGTAACCTACAAAAACGTATCAGAGCTAAGAAACAGATTTAGCTAAGTGGCAGGATACAAGATCTATGTATAAAAATCGATTGTATTATTATATGATAGCAATTCATGATCCCAAAATAAAATTAATAAAGCCATTTCATTTAGAATATAATTGAAAAAATTGAAGTACTGGGAATATATTTTTACCAAGGAAATGTAAAACCAGTACGTTAAACTATAAAATAGTCTTTAAAAAATTAGAGAAAAATTGAATAAATTTTAAAAATAATACTGTATTAAAAGATTGGAACACTTAATATTGCATTTAAGACATAAAATAGTAATACTCCCTAAGTTGATCTACAGATTCAATGGGATTAGTGAAGAGAATTTCAATGATATTTTGTTTGTAGGAATAGGTAAGTTGATACTAAAATTCATAGGAATCACAAGGGATTCCAGATAGTAAATCTTAAAAAATAAGAAAACTTGCAGGACTCATATTTCCCAATTTCAAAATCATAACAAAGTTATAATAATTAAAAAATGTGGTACATGCATAAGAATAGCCAGATAGATTAATCAAAGAAAATTGAAAGTACAGAAAGAATCCCATAAACCTGTGGCCAAATTATTTTCAAAAAAAGGTGCCAAAACTATTTAACAGGAAAGAATTTTCTCTCCAATAAGTAATAATAAGACAAATGAATTAGTACATATACAAGAATGAAATTGATTCCTTACTTACCTAATACCATACACAAAATGAACTCAGAATGGATTGAATACCTAAATATGAGGGCCCCAATTATAAAACTCTTTGCAGATAAACTAAGCGTAAATTTTCATGAAGGTAAATTTTTCAGTGGAATCTTAGAAACAGAAATAACAACAAAAATAGACAAATTGGGCACAATAAAAATTAATAGCTTTTCCATATCAAATGGCACTGTCAAGAAAATGAAAATATAACCCAGAGAATGGGTATTTGGGAAATCATATGTGTGGCAAGGAACTAGCATTTAGGATGTATAAAAAACTCAACAACAACAATAACCACAAATTATAGACAACATGAAGAAATTGACAAATGAATTGGATAGACATTTGTACAGAGATGTACAAAGATGTACAAATGTCCGATAAGCACACAAAAAGATATTCAACGTCATTGGTCATTAGAAAATTTCAAATGAAAACCAAATGAGGTATCACCTCATAAGCATTAAGATTGTAGGGAATTACATGGGAGATTACAAATTTTGATGAGAAATGTGCAGTTTGCAAACTTAAAATACAGCTGGTGGAATATAAAATAGTGCAGTTATTGTGAAGATGTTAAACATGGAATTACCACACACCCAGCAGTTTCTCTCCTCATGTGTATCCCAGTGAATTGAAAACCGTGTCCAAACAAAAACTTGTACTAAAAGGTACATAGAAACAGTATACATAATTAATTCACAAAATGGAATGAATTCTTGATATAGGCTACAACATTGATCAACTTTGAAAACATTAAGCTAAGTGAAAGAAGTCAGGCACAAAAGGCTATGTATTCTATAATTCCATATTTCTAAAATGTCCAAAAGACAAGAATATTTGTGGTTGTCAGTGACCTAATGGAGGCAGGAGGTGATGGTGAATACATGTTTAGTGGTGACATGACTTTTTGGGGGGATGATGAAAAATTTCTGGACATAACAGGGATAATGCACATCACTGTGAATTTACTAGACATCACTAAGTTGTAGTCTTCAAAGTTGTTTAAAATGGTGAATTTTGTGTTCTATAAACTTTACCTTAGTTTTAAAAGATGGTTACTGTTTTGCAATTTTATGAAGAGTGGTATGAGAGATGCATAGCAACAGTTAGCCAAATGGTTCTCCAACTGGCTATATATGTCACACTCTTTCTCAGTAATGTAAAAACCCTACCACTAAAGCAAGTTCCAAAATTATTAACTTTAAATTTGGGATTAGTTTCTGTTTGCTACCTTTATCTATTTTATTGGGAAAGAAGGAATAAAGTGAAGTAAGCAGAAGACTTGGCAGTTGACTGTTTTCACCTGCAGTCTTTGGAGGCAGGGGAATATAATAGGGAGAATTAAGTATTCAGAGCCAGGTGATCTTTAATGTTAACCTACTGAATCACAACCTGCCATAGATTTGTCATCTGTAGAATATAAATACACAGTTACATGATTTAACAAATAGAAATACTATCATAATTGTGGCTGCTATTGTTTTGGTCTTCTTTTACCTGCGTAAAAGAAGACCAAAACAATTTTGAGAGTCAGACAGTTTACTTTTTCTCTTAATTTCAATGATGTCTGTATTGTGATCTAGAGAAGATATTGCCCAAAGCTATACAGCTGCAATTTGGAGATGTGAGTTTTCTGGCTTACAGTTTATTCTTTTTATATACCAGACCTCTGCTTATTGAATCCACATCATTGTGTGTCACTTTAGAAAATAAAGTCCCAGATAAAAAGTACATTTTATTTTAATTGAGTATGGTACCTTGAAAGCTTTCTTTATAAATCAGTGGCATAATACCCTGAAAACTTCTTATTGATCCAATAAGCAAGATTTTGCAAACCAAGATACCTTAATCTGCCCCCCCCCACCCCCAAATCCTCATTCTTTTTCCTGGACCTCATCTAAACCTGCAGCAACTTTTTGGGGATGGCAGTCATAGACTATATTGCAACAAATAACAATGAGGCTGCGTGACCCTGGTACCACTGTTGTCCTAGAGTCAATATGGATTCCTGGTTAAAAACTCTAGTGTGCTCCTGGAAGAATGACACATGGCCATGAGAAATGACATTGGCTGTGTTTGCTAAATAAGTTTGTCATTTGCAAAATTATATTTAGGGCAGGTTCTGACCCAGCTCTACTGACACCATCATTCAACTGCAGTGACAGCTTGATGACCTGGTATGCATAGTGAAAAAAACTTTGGCCTGTGAGTCAGACCATGTCTGGGATATGTCTCTGTCTTTGCATCCCTGGGTGATTTTGAGGTCTGAGTTGACTTAATATTTAATGTCATATTCACATATGTGATGCCAATCTTGGGATCTAGGGCCATATGTACAGACTTGTGGAGGTATTTTTGCATCCTTATTATTTTTACCAATGCAATTAGGATGTATACTAGAGGAAACCCAAGATAAATTGCTGATTTTATATTCTGAAGCATGATTATACATTGATATAATATCCCCATGTTAATTTACAGTTTTAACACCATTTTAGTCAAAATCCCATGAGCATATCTAGGAGTAGAATTTGAGATAGTGATTTTTTAAGTGTTGTTATAATATTTCATTTCTAAGATATCTGTGATATTAAAAATACCATCATTTCCATAACAGCTTTTCCAGGAAAAACTAATGCTTTCTGAAAAACTAAAAATAAAAAAAATCCAATTAGACAGTAGCATGATTTGTTAACATAATTAAATATAATTTAAATTTTAAATATCATATCTTAGAATATAAAATTTCTCACATTTGGGTTCTAAAATGAAATAAATTTTGATTCTTGCCTGTTTTGCATGGCAACATGGGGATATTTACTTGATCTGTAATTGTGAACCATTTAACACTAATAAAATTAACAGGATAATTTTGTGATAAAATGAAGAAGATTGAATTTTTTTTACATTTCTCATCTGAGTAAGATCTTAGTTTTCCTTTTTTTCTCTAAGTTGAATTATGTATCACCAACAATTAAACAGATTTTCTTGAGAGGCTACTGGGAACTTTTGACACGTAGATTTTCTGAATTTCAGTGAGAATCAGTCACACCAATCTCCTCAGATTTGCAAATGCTTGATCTATTCTGAAAGGTTTGACAGTTGAAAAGGCCTTTAATTGCAGTCCCTGACATGTCTCAAGAAACACTTCTGTCTTAATGACAAAAGGCTCCATTGTAGGATTGTAGAGTGTTCTCTACTGTCCTACAAAGTATTTGGTTGTTACTTCATAAGATGTGTTGTAAGTTGGTTCTTCTTTCAGTGATAAAAATTTATTTTCCTTTTAAAAGTAAAACCATCTTTTTTTCTATTTTAATTCTATGTTCTCTTCTATTTATAGTGTATCTTATATATTCTACTTAGTGTTGCATCTCCTTGTAATTTTGATGAAATATTTTCAGTGGGATGATGAAAGACAAATCTAAGTTACAATTTAATAGCATGTGGTGATAGTTGTGCAAATAACTGAACTAAGGTAATACTCTAAGAAGTGAATATATTTTCCTCCTGGTACAATAAATGTATGCATAACTTTGAGGGCTACATTAACACTTACCTCTTCCTTCTAGAGTTGGGTAGGTTATTTTGATAGGAGATTGAAGATATATTTTGGCTTGGGTATAATTCAAAGTAGGGTAAAAAGTTTTTAAAAATCAAGAAAATATACATGTGTATATATGTGGGGGTTTTACTTATTAATATTATTTTAAGCACACCATAATGATTTTATAATAAGATGGGTAATAACTTTGAATGAGACATTATGGGAGATCTCTGAGAATTATTAATGGAGCAGAAATAAATTCAGAAAAAATGGTGAGATATTCATTATAACTTTAATATTTATATTCTTGCTACATCACCTCTGCTGCCACCTAATTTTCCATGAAACATGCATATTCCTTCTCTGAAACACTTTTTCACAAATTTCAGAGTTTCTCTTTCTAACTCATACAGTACAGAGCTACCCACATACTCCATATAGAAACAGAAATCAAGTAGATTCAGAAATCAATAGATAAGACTTATTTTATTAGTGTTTTATTACTTTCCTTCTAAGCTGTGATTCTCTATTCTTTGTTAATCCATTTTTCATATTTTGAATGTGGTGTTCCTGTGCTACTCACCAATTTCTAATCCTGGAAAAATTGAAATTAACTGAAAAATCAAGATACATAACTAAAGTTAAAAAAAAGGTAGAGGAGTGCAAGTAAAATAAATGTACAAGATTGTGGAGCTAAAGTATTGTGCTGTCATGTATTTGGTAATCCCTGCTTTCTAAAGCTTAGGCTGTATCTCACCTTCTGCTCAGTTTCTAGTAAATGTAACTCAAGGATATTCAAAAGCATTCATACCCAGCCCACATACTTAGTTCACATCTAGCCCCATGAAGAAAAGAAATGGCTATTTCCAGAAGGATAGAGGCCATGCTGATTAATCCATCACAAAATCTGAAAGCAAAGGAGAAGACACACAGATCACTTCTGCTTGTTTTTAACCTTTAAAATAGAGTGGAGATAAAAGAAGACCACCCAAATGAGATCAAGCACAGGGTATTCATTCAGCAAGAGAGCTGCCATCACTTGGCAGAAATTCAAAGACAAAAAGAACAGCAGGCAAGCTTCATAGTGGAAGAAAGGGGGAACTTCAGTGTGCCCTGATTAGAGGCTGCTGGTGTGAGGAAACTGTAGGGGGGCTAACTAGAAGTGGAACAGTCTATGTGATGGGTTTCAAATTATATTTGACTTTCCCTGGTTTGTCCTCAGTTAAAACCAAAGGCAAAGAGTATGCATAATTATAGTTATTGACCAGGTCCAAATCATTCCAGGTAAATTCCTTGCAGAAGTTGTAATTTGTGTTTTCCAGGCTTGGTTGCTGCCAATATGATGAGATAGACCCCTATTGTGTATGCTCTGGCCATTGCTCATTTGTATATTTAGTCTATCATATATATCAAACATTTTCTGTTAAGGTCTAGTCTTTCCTTCATACTATTTTATTGCATATGCAATCTTCCAAAAACGAAAAAAAAAAAAAAAAAAAAAAACCATTGCTAGCTTCTGTGTTGTGCCAAACAGGCCACGGCTCAATGAGCCCTGGTCTAGCATATTAAATAGCTAAAGAGATGGGTGAAGAAAACAGTAGCATTACCAGTTGACTTCTATGCTCAGTTTGCAAAACTGACCACCAGAAAAAACTACTGAAAACAGAAAAAGTAAAGTTAAATTTATTAGACCTACTGTGGTAAGGAACAATACCACCTTGGGGAAATCTAAACATGTCTCAGATGGGAAGAATTGGGGAAACAATATTTACAAAAGTAAGGATTGGGTAAGGGTCATTTTTACCTGAAGGTTTTGCAGAATAAGAAAATATCTGGGATGGGGTAGAATTTATGACCAAATGGCTTTGGAATTGTAGGTACAACAAGGCCAGAGTTAGAAATGATTAATGTCAAACAAGCTATTATTCTTCCTAAATAACCTGTTTAGTGTGATCACTGATTTTACAGGAAGAAGTACTTTTTTAAGTAAATAGCTAAGGTTTCTCCCCCCCCCCCC
>NW_026000170.1:9517934-9530268 GCF_001458135.2 Marmota marmota marmota | reverse complement strand
GGGGGAGGGGGCGGCTCTGCCTCTCAGCAGGCCGCTGCTCCTCTTCTGCTGGTGGGTCGCAGGCCCGCCTACCTTGCAGGAGTGATTGGAAGCTCTGTTCAGCCGTGGGCCACTGGGCCTTTTCTGCCGGTGGTCACCGTTCCGCCTACCTTCTTTTCGTTTTCATAATATGCACCCTACCATGTGTATAGTGATTTCTCACTGCTGTTTAGATTTTCATTTTCCTGATAATCGGTGTTGTTGCACACCTTTTTATATACTTTTTAGCCATTTGTACATCTTCTCTATAGTCGTATCTATTCAAATTCTTTGCTTGTGTTTTAAATCATATCATCTGGCATTTGTTTGTTTGTTTGTTTGACTATTAGAGAATATGAAGTCCTTATATATTTTGGACATTGACCTTTTGTCAGATACATGGTTTACATGTACATTCTTCCTTTCCAGGCGTTGCTTTTTCATTTTGCTGATTGTTTCCTTTGCTTTGCCAAAGCTTTTCACTTTGGTATATCCCCATCTAGTTATTTTTGCTTTTGTTGTCTCTACTTTCAGAGCCATTTCCAAGTCTAATTAACCTATTTCCTATGATTTATTCAAGTTTTATGATTTTTGGTTTTAATTTATGTCTTCGATTCATTTTGAATTAATTTTTGTTAGTTGCACACGATAAGGTTCTAAATCAGGTAGTGTTGTCATGCACTAGTTGACTGTGTATGCATGAGTTTCTTTTTTTATAAGCACTCGATTCTGCTCCATTGGTTTATGTGTCTGTTTTTATACGAGTATCATATTGTACTGATTACTGTAGCATTTCTATGACAGTTTGTAATTAGAAAATGTGGGGGCTGGGGATGTGGCTCAAGCGGTAAAGCGCTCGCCTGGCATGTGCAGGGCACTGGGTTCAATCCTCAGCACCACATAAAATAAAATAAAGATGTTGTGTCCACGAAAAACTACAAAATAAATATTAAAAATTCTCTCTCTCTCTCTCTCTCTCTCTCCTGTCTCTCTCTTAAAAAAAAAAGAAAATGTGATACCTTCAGGTTTGTTCTTCTTTTTCAATACTGAATTATTTATTTCAGGACTTTTGTAGTGCCATATAAATTTTAGAATTTTTTTTCTATTTCTGTGAAAAAAATGTCATTGAAATTTCAAAAAGGGTTATATTGAATTTATAGATAGCTTTGGGTTGTATGGATATTTTAACAATATTAATTTTTCTAGCCCATGAACTTGAGGTATTATTCCATTTGTTTATGTCTGTTTAAATCTTTTTCATCAGTCTTAGTTTCCAGTATACAGATCATTCACCTCATTGGTTAGATTTTTCATAAGTATTTTATTATTTTTGACATTATAGTAAATGGAATTGTTTTCTTTCTTTTTAGATATTTAATTGTTAGTGTATAGAAAGATGACTTATTTTTGGACTTTGTACATCACTGCCTCAGCATCTTATCAACCTAGCTGGACCAATAATGTTAAATGGAAAATGGAAAATTAATGACTTGTTCCCCAAAGCAAAGCAAGAGAATGTATTTCCTATGCTGGGAAATTTACCCAGAAGATTCTCTTGGGACTATGACATTTAAAAATAAGCAAATGCTTTAGCACTAATTCTATGTCACAAAATAGGTACCCTCCTCAGCAGCTGCATGCATGTTCAACTTGCAGCTATAGGGAATATTTGCAAAAAAAAAAATGAAAAGAGCTCATTATTATTTTTAGCTGAGAAATGACTATCATCAGGGAGATAAATCATTCCTCAGTGAAGGAAACCTCAATTACACTTCATAGATTTATATGTCATTTAGATATAGGGCAGATAAACCTGCTGGGATATCTGGAGAAATGATCCTTGGTTTGAGGAAGTTTTGTTGCTCCCAAAGAAAGCTTTGAAATACATAGTGCTAACCAGACTGTGAAAGTTCCTTGCAGAATTGTTTTGTCAAATTGAAGAAATGTTTATCATAGAGGTATAAAATTGGAGATACCTTAAATTAGCTAAATAACTCATATGCTTAAAAATTACTTTAATGGGAATATAAGACATACAAAATCAGATTTTGACATGAGATGGAATCAAAATTATAGTGGTTGAGATAAACATAAGAAAATAAACCAATTTATTCTGAAAAGGAAGTGTGCATAATACTTAAGCAATATAAGAGTAGATAGCTCTAGGTTCAATGTTTGGATTACAAGACCTTCCATAGAAGGTTAGTGAAGATTTTGCCTCCTAATGCCTCTATCTCTACAGAGTTACCTTCTGGGTAGAGGTAACTATCTTGTTATCAAGATCAAGGAACTTCATCACTGGAAACAAATTCACTGAACTCTGAAATTCTTCCCTTTTGAAACTTATTAATATAATTGTTCTTGAGAGATTGAGGTTAATTTGGAGAAAAGGGACATGTGTGATCTGCATAGGAGATTTCCTATGAGGTAGGGGAATTGGCCTTATTGATAATTTCAACATTAGGCCAAGAGGATTGTGGGGTAGCTGGATGTGAAATAGTGTGTAACTGAATGGGCAGAAGTACTCTAGGAATAGCTGAGAGTCATACATACAAATGAGTAGTGACAATGAATACTGAAGCATGGGATTCTTTCTTGTCCAGTAGAGGAATCTGGGTCTGTCAGGTGTGATTGCAATGGTGAAAAAGGAAAGAACAAATTTTATGGAATGAGTTTTTAATAGTTCTGGGGTAGGAAGATGTCCGTTAGAGAAGGAGACAGGGAGGGATATGACTCCAAAATCTGCTTTCCCAAATAGACTGGAGGAAGGTGAGGTTTGAAGAGAGGTGTTTTGGAGACTGTGTATGTGTGTGTGTGTGGAGAGAGAGAGAGAGAGAGAGAGAGAGAGAGAGAGAGAGAGAGAGAGAGAGAGAACCTATCTATTTGCTGCAAAAGTGAAAAGCAGGTTCCTCACTCGAGACAGAGATTCAACCAAGAGATTTTATTGGGGAGCTGCTGCCCGAAGGGTAAGAAAAGAAAAGGAAGAGAGCAGAAAAAGGGAGGAAGAGAGCAGAGAGTGTGAACTTGCAAGCTTCAGCTTAAGAAGGGTTCTGTAGGAGACAGGGCGTGTGCTGATTGGCAGCGTGACTCAGGAACTGGAGAGCAGACACTGTGTCTCCAGGGATTGATCTAGAAAACTTTTGACTTTGGTGCCCTTTGGCATGGTGCCCTTAGGAGAGGAAGGGGAGGGGTAAGAGATAATGGTGATGTTCTTCTCACGAGATGGAAACTTAACTTCAGCAGGGAGAAACTCAATGGGGGAAATAAAACCAAAAGGCAAGGTCTCCCACATACCCAACAAAAAGTATTTATTGGGTCCCAAATGATGTTACAGGGATGTTCTTAATGGCTAATGAGACAGGGCTGAATAACAGAAGACATGATGATCCTTTGCACATGTGTTCACACTAAATGGTGCTTTATAATTCACTTTCAATGACATGATATTGTCTGACATACATAACATCACATTTTATAAATGATGAGACCAACCCAAGTAAAGGTTAATGGCAAGGAAGAAAGGAGGGGAATAAAACTGGAATCTCCTAATCAAAATTCAGTGTTCTAATTTAATTTCCAAAATTATACAGATCTAATAAGGTTATTGGAGTTTTTGATCCCTCAAAGGGTACCCTGTTATAATTAGAATAGATTCCAAAATGTATAAAAATGATTAGCACGCTCTGGTCTCTGGCAAACACTCTAAGTTCTAACACTCTAACACTTTGCCATCTCTCCCTCCTTTCACTGACCTTCATTAATTCCTCAAACATAGAGTCCTTAAGTATACTATACTCCATGATAATACTTGGCACACTATCCATTTTATTATTAACTAGTAGAAATTATTTAATAACTGGCTTCTGATCTGGACTCTAAGCCCTGTGTTGATAATTCTCCTTCTATATTGCTTATTTGGTCTATTCTCAATGCTTTGCCCAGTGTCTGGCACATACAAGTGCTTATTCCATGTCTTTTAGTTCACTCCAAATAAGAAAATTATCTTTCTTTGACTTTGTGGGAAATCATCTTGCTATGACCTTGTTCCTATGCTTTTTGTCTGATATTGGGTAGATTATATCCTCCTCCTTTGCTCAGCCTGTGTAACTTTGGCCCATTCTTACAAATCCAATTTAAGACTCTCTCAGACAATTGTTTCTGCCTCTTCTGATCTTTTCACACATTTACTGTGATAATGAAGCAGTCAACATTTGATTACATTCATTCTTTCTTTTTATAAAACAGTGTATATCTCATGGATTTTTCTTTCTATACAATATTTTAAAAGAAATTCTGCAAGTCTTTTCCCCCATTATTATTATTATTATTTTTTAGAGCTATGAACCTGCTGGGCATCTTCAAGGTGATGAGTAACAACTAGCTGACATTGATTTGGAAGATGCTCCAGAATAGAGAGCAGTCAGGAGACAAAGGTTTTTGATAGAGTACAGGTCCGGAGCTGATCAAAGAGAGGGCATAGGGGAGACAGACTTATTATTATTTTTTAGGAGGCTGAATGTCAGAGATTGTAGTGAACATTTCAAAGCATATCAGAGAAAATAACAGGGTAGATATTTGTCTCTCAGGATGCATCCATGAGAAATGTACTGAAAAAGTCCACTTGAAAACTAACAGGAAAGTCAAGGTTAATAGGAGAAACATTGAATGCCCAACAATATCCACAGAGGTTTTAATTTAACATTATATGAAAAAGCTACACAGAAAGTGAAGTAAATACATTGGAATTTAAATCACTTACCATAATCTGTGTATTGGGCCCTTTTATTAAAATATTTTTATAATTTTCAAACATTGAATTTAATCAACTCAACAATACAAAAGTTGGCAATCTGACAGAAAGATAATAACTGAATAGACTTTCGTTTTCAACATGAATAGAACTTGTGGACTGAGGAAAACTATTTTCCCCCTATTCATTCCATGTCATAAATCTATAGAATTGAATAACCTTGTTTTGAAAATCCTATTCAGACAGGGAACACAGGTCTCTTAATCTCAAAATCCTATGTACCAACTTGTATTGCACTGATAGGTTTGCTCTTTTTCTTATTGAACTGTAAATTCCTAGGGTCCAGAGATTTTCTTTTTTTCATGCTCCTAAGTGTCTGGTTTATGCAAGAAACTTTTTAAAAGTAAAAGGTTAAAGAAGATGTAGCAGATGATGTTGTTGTGAGCAAAAATAGTTTCAAAATTATATTTGGCAAAATATGGAAAACTTTCCTTCAACCACAAAGCAGGAAAATGATTTTTAAAACAGACTTGACCTATTTAGGGACAAAGATGCTGAAACCCCTTTTTCCAGAATCTGCATTCTAGAGTTTCTGAACTTCCCTTGTTTATTTCAGCTTGGGATAAGGCACAATAAGGCTGCTGTTATAGAATCAATATGATATCTGAAATAAGAGTAGTGAACAAAATATTAATAATAGATACATGAATTAGTATATCCAATATACCAAGTCAGACTAGTTGAAACACAGGGACCTTTTTTTTTATCCCCACTGGGACTTGAACCCAGGGCCTTATGTATATTAGGCAAGTACTCTACCATTGGGCTACATTCCCAGTCCCAGGGACATAAGTTTTGACAAGAGGGCAATGAAGTAATTATGACCTTTGTCCTCAAAGAGGGAAATGTTTGTGACCACAAGGTTAGAAAACAGGAATAGAGGTAGAAAAGCCCAAACTACACAGTTTACAGTTGGAAGTGGACTCACCAGTTAGTTTCATCCAGTGGTGTGACTAAGGAAACTGCAGTGATACGGGAATTACAGAAATGAGAAAAATGAATGATAATTCTCTCAGAGAAATGTCCCTGTAGAAGTATAAGAATAGATCTTATCTCCCTAAGAGTTACTTAGCTTGTTATTTTGACATCTTTATACCTGTTTATGAGCTACTACTAGACCAGGTACATAAAGCAATTAAAATAAGTTTTGAGGCTGGACAGAAGCAAGGGACACGTGGATATGGTCAAGCTTGGCCTCTTCATAGTTTTATTTTTTTTCCCTCTAAGATCTCAACTCCAAACAAAAATTTACACTTTTTGATTTTGATTCTTTTATAATGTAGATGACTCCATGGATCAATTATACTGTACTTATAAAATATATATTCTCAAAAATATTGGATGGGCTTGTGCAACCCTGGGAATTTAGAATGGGTATAGAGCAAAGACTTCCTTTATTTCTTCACTGATGCTGGTTCATGTGGTCAGAATTTTATAAATGGTACCACAAATGTATCTTTGCCCAGTCCTAGAACCTGTGAAGAAAATGAGTTATTATGCTTGTGGTTATATTATTGTACATGACAAAAGAGAATTCCTAGATGTGATAAGGTTACTGTTAATCAACTGCCCCTTACACTGAGAATATTGTGCTGGATTATTCATGTGGATCTGGTGCAATCACAAGAGGCATTATAAATAAAGCTCCTTCTCCTGCCAGTAGACATAGCAGGAATAAAAAAAGGGGAGGTCAGAGAAATTTGAAGCATGAAAAAGACACTGTTGATGAGTTGAAGATGTGATCACAAGATGGAATGCCAGCAGCTTTGAGAGACAGCAGACACTGACACAGACTTACAGCCGCAAAGGAGCTAGATTGTGACAGTCACCAAAGGAGCTCGGATGCAGATTCTTCCTGTAAACCTCCAGATAAATAAGCCTAATAAGCCAGTGTCTGGGTTTTAGTATTGTTAGCTCCTGCACTGAGAACTCAGTCCAGTCTACCTAGACTTCTGACCAACAGAACTGTTAGATAATTAATG
Source organism: Marmota marmota marmota (assembly GCF_001458135.2). Lineage (NCBI taxonomy): Eukaryota > Metazoa > Chordata > Mammalia > Rodentia > Sciuridae > Marmota > Marmota marmota. Next base: position 9,523,458 of record NW_026000170.1, on the reverse strand, counting down.
GGTGCTATTTTAAGATAATAGATTTAAAGTAATTTGTTATACATCAGTAGAAAACTAATAAAGCTACACACTGACATGTTTATGGATGAAATTATTCTAATTTGTGTCAAATTAATCCAGTGTAGAAGCATGAAAATGGGGGCAAGCAAAACTATAGTTAAATATATTTAAAATAATCTGTAGTTAAAATATTATAAAAAGCTAGAATGTGTGCTTGAAACAGTTTTACAGAGGAACTAGTAAAAAATGAGTTCTACAACTCTTTGATAGTCTACATCCACCTTGAGACTTTAAAAGGGTAAATCAAGAAAATTTGTGTCAATCTAAGATGAATTTTTGCCCCTGTGCTCAAGTGGAGGGATGGTATGGCAGGTGTTCCCTCATTCATTTCAAGACTAGAGAATCTTTTCTTCAACAAAACTGTTTGGAAGAGCAAAGTTTCTCAACAATTGAGTGACATCATGACATGATGTCACAGACAACTAAAGTACATGTGAAAGTAATCTGTGTTGGGGATAGGGAAAGGGGGAGTGGGGAGTTGCATTTTGAATAGACTCCCACCATAAGAGGAGCAGTGAAATATTTCCATGGACTAGAGATAGTGTAACATGTAGAGTGAATGGATGAGTTCTTTGTCTCCTAAATTTGAGGAATGAAATCTATGGATACAAGGATGAGAGCATATTAACAGGATTTACAGAAAGAAATAAGAGCTCCTGAAGAGGGAGTGTCCCTAAGGAGAGATGTCCACAGGTGTCTGTTGTCTAGGGGTTTTTATGTTCTTTATCTGTCCCTATAGACTGGTGGGGACTATGTTAATGGGGGATGCTAGCATGGACCAATTAAACTCTCTTAAGTTCTGAGTTTAATAAGCCAGTCAGAAGTTTATAATATCCCTTATTTATATAATTAAGAGAACAGGTCTAAAGTTGGGCACAGTGGCACACACCTATAATCCTAGCAGCTCTGGAAGCTAAGATGGGAGGAGAGCAAGTTCAAAGCCAGCCTCAGAAAAAATGAGGTGCTAAGGAACACAGTGAGACTCTGTCTCTAAATAAAATACAAAATAGGGCTGGGGATGTGGCTCAGTGGTTGAGTGCCCCTGTGTTGAATTCCCAGTAAGAATGAGTCTAATCTTGTGGTTTGGCATATCTGTGAAGGCAAGGAAGTGCTTCAGGAGTTGATTTGGTGGACAGTCTTTGCTAGGGGTAGGCATGGGGTAACTAAGGAAAAGCTACTGTAGTTGAAGCTGTTAGGAACAGTAATAGGTGCTAAGGAACCATTGCAGATGAAGCTCTTGGGGGCACCAAGTAACAGAATGTTCTACAGACCATCTCTTTCTAGAATGGCATGTTATTCTCCTCCCCTCCTTCCCTTCCGCAAGGCCTTATCCTATCTGCCTATGGGAGGTCTACCTTTCTGCCTCATTAGCTCAATAGATTGCATGCAAAGAAATCAGGTGTTACATTGTCTTAGATCGTATTTGTAGTTTTTTACGGAAGGTAATGATGGTGCACTCTGAACTTTTTTGGAGGGAACTAAGTGACCTCTGGGAAAGAAGGCAGTGGTGACATTCTTTGAGTGACCTACAGGAACACCCCCAAGAGGAAAGTCATGATATTGAAAGACTTTACCTTGTGGTAAGACTTCCCTGTCCCTGATCATTTTTCCTTTTTTAACAATTCCTAGAGGGATCAGAAACCTTTGTAAGTATGTGGGTGTGAGGGAAACAGCAGAAAAGATGAGCAAGAAAGAATGTAGTTTTTCTCTGTTCATGGCCCTGCTTCAGCTGGGAATAAGGGAGTTCATTTAAGACAAAACAAGTTCGGTATGTGATTATTACACAGAGTTTTACTTTCTGATTGGAAGATGGAGACTGTCTCTTATAGTGACGGTAATATTGTCAAAATAGAATATGACCACATCTGTAGACAGCCTGTTCATTCCCTTACTTATTGCTTCCCAGAATAAATTGATGATGTTGGAGATGGTTCATTACATGGGACTCGGGGGGCAGAAGGTGGAGCAGTACTTACCATCCATGCCCTCCTGGAGTCTCTGAACTGTAAAATGTTATGATACACAAACACAGGAAGTGATGAAGTGGAGAGCCAGCACTGGCAGTGAAGAGCTGAGACTTTGTTCCTGGAGCATAAAACATACACAACTTTCTTTGCATTTCTCCATCCCATCAGTTCCTGCTTTATTCTCACCTGGGGTACTAAAATAATCTTGAAGTTGGTGTCCTTTCCCCAGGACATCTACTGTCTCTCAATCTCTTTCGCATACTGCTCCAAATGATATTTATAAAACTGAATTTTGTTCATATCAATTCTCTTATTAAAATCTCTCACTGGTTCTTTACAACTCATGGGATTAAATCCAATCATGAAGATAAATACATCCTTCTAGATCTGTTATCTTCCTCCCTTTTTGGTTTCCATTTCATATGATCTAGACAGTCTAATAAGTCATTGGATATTTAGAGACTATTTCAAACTCATAATAAAAGTGACAAAAGAGCTTCCAAAGTACACCTTTCCAAAGTTTTAGAATTTTTTGTGTATCAGTCAAATGAATTTTTATTACTAGGTACACTGTGCTGTGAATTCTTGAAGATAAAAGTTATGTTGTATCCTATTCCCTGCTATATATCTAAGCACAAATGCATATTTTACAGAAAGAAAAAGAGAAAGCGAGCTCGTTAATGTAAAACTACATTAATAGTGCTTATAGAACAACTTAGAAGGCTCCCAGAAAGTGCATTTTTAGTTAAATAAAACTTCAGAGAAAAACGCTTTGTTTGAACCCCTACTGCAAAGAATGCTTTCCAGACACCTTGTTGCTTATTTCTTCAAGTATGGCCCACCAGTCATAATTGAATTTTTCTTAGTTGAATACTTGAACAGTCCTTTTAGTCCCCATTCTATATAAAGTTTTTTTGAGTTTGATGTGAATTGAGCTGAAAAAAATAACAAAAGGATATGATTATGATTTTATTTAAAAAATAAATGCTCATGATTACCGTAGTTTCCCATGATTTACTTCTGTTTGTTGAAGTCCAAATTCTGGTGGATATCAATAAGTATAATGTAAAATATACATTATAAGTAATTTGGACTCACTGGTTTAGTTGCATTTTTAGAGAGACAGTTAAGGAAGTAGATGTCCCATTAGCAGTTCTCAATCGGCTGTTAACTTGCTTATGTGATGATAGAAAAATGAAGAAAAAAGTACTGAGGACTTTATGTAAACATGTGTATACTAAAATTAATGTATTAAATTAACTTAAACTCCCTTTGCACCTAAAATAATAAACACAAACAGGAATTCTTTTATTTTTTTAGTTCCTGGTACATTACAGGCACTGTAGAAATATTTCTTAATTTAAGCCTCTTACAAATTTTTAACATTGGCATTGATTCCTTTTGGATATAAGAAAACTGCAGTTTGAAATCAGAGATTCCCAAAAGTTCTCATCACAGTGCTCTTGGTCATCCTTATTCTTTTTATGACTGTTAGATCAAAATAAATGCCCAAGTTTCAGTTATTAAATGGAGATAGATCCAAACAACTCAAGTGTTGATAGGTCTAAGCTGTTTAAAAACATACGTATAGCTGGGCCAGGTGGCACATGCCTATAATTCTAGCAGCTCAGGAGGCTGAGGCAGGAGGATCAAAGTCAGCCTCAGCAACTTAGAAAGACTCTAAGCAACTCAGTGAGACCTTGTCTCTAAACAAAATACGAAAAAGTACTGGGAATGTGGGTCAGTGCATAAGCGCCCTCTGTGTTCAAACAACCAAATGAAAAAAAAATAATACATATAAGTTAAAAGGCTCTCTATTCACCTTGCAGATTGTTTCTTTTGCTGATAAGAAACTTTTTAGTTTGAATCCATCCCATTTATTGATTCTTGATTTTAATTCTTGCACTATAGGAATCTTATTAAGGAAATTGGGTCCTACTTCCACATGATGGAAATTAGGGCCTACTTTTTCTTCTATTATACACAGTCTCTGGTTTAATTCCTAAGTCCTTGATCCACTTTGAGTCGATTTTTTTGCCTGGTGAGAGATAGGGGTTTAATCTCATTTTGTTGCATATGTATTTCCAGTTCTCCCAGCACCATTTGTTGAAGTGACTATCTTTTCTCCAATGTATGTTTTTGGCACCTTTGTCTAATATAAGATAATTCTGATTTTGTGGCTTAGTCTCTGTATCCTCTATTCTGTACCATTGTTCTACCAGTCTATTTTGGTGCCAATACCATGCTGTTAGGTTAAAAGGAAAATGATAAATTTATTTCAGTTTCTTGAATAGCAACAAAATTAGGTACTAATGTGACGTAATTTTCTATTGAGCTCTTCCTTCCTTCTCAAGTCATAGAATCAGATTGGATGCTAAGAGCCACAGCCAAGTAATATGATGCATGGCATTTTTGGTTGAAAGGTGACGCCAACAAGCCATTGAGATGATATGATTATGTTAAGATCTGCATTCATATGGATATTGGACTCCTGCTGTCCACCTCGGACTGTTACAGGACTCCTGGAGAGTTCCCATTGGTTGGGGAAGTGCGATAGGAGGGAATTCCGGAGGAGGTACTTCCTGAGGGGGTCCGGGAGAACACCGTGTGGGTCGGTCTGCAATCTTACCGGGAGCATACGGGGCATTGGCGGCAGTTTCAAAAATAAAGTTTGTTCCTGCTTGAGTGGCTCGTGATTTTGTGCCCAGCCAGACTGCGGCAATTGGTGGCCCGTGCAGGGGACACCTGAAGCTTGGAGGTGAGTAAAATTGCTCGCCCCTGAGGGAAGGCAAGAGAATGGTTGACCATTTCAAAAAACAATGTGTTCTTGTTTTGATTTATTTTGTTTTTTGTTTCAAGCTGCCTATCATTAGAACTTTCTCAGGCAAACTGGGAAAAATGGTTGGCTCAAGGTTTGAAGTTGTTCTGCCCCGAGAAAGAGAAAATTGATACAACGATTTTTTGTTCCATTTTTGTTTCATTCTGTTTCGGTTTTGTTTTATGTTATCTTATTGGGTTGCGTTACCTTTATAGTAGATTAGAAATTAGTAAAAAACAAACTGAAAGACTGTTAAGTAAATTGTTAGAGGTCCAGACTATGGTAGAAAACATATTAGGTCAAGCAAAAGAGAAGGTCTCTCGAGCTAGTCAGACAGAGGAAAATTTAAAGGAAGAAAGCTTAAAGGACAAACAACCATCAGGGGGGGAGCTACAACAGGAGGCTGCTACTAACTCCATTCTATCACCAGAGGGCGTAATTCAACCAACAGCTTCATCTACAGCTGAGTGGCCCTCAACTCCCGTAGTTGATGGATGGAATCCTGAGGCAGGACCCCAAAGATTAGCATGCCCTGTACTTGAGCAGGCAGGAGGGCAACGAATTCACCGTGCTTTAGATTTCAAAACAGTGAAGCAATTAAAGGAGGCTGTAACAACCTGTGGCCCGCAAGCACCCTTCACTGTGAGCATGGTCGAATCCATTACCAACTTGGACATGA
>NW_026000170.1:9495759-9517046 GCF_001458135.2 Marmota marmota marmota | reverse complement strand
CAGAACTTGCCTGGACTATGTATTACTTATATGCATTGTGATCTATCTGTTGATGCAGCGAATTATGGTAATGCTGGCGTATCTTTGCTGATGTGTCACCAGTGATGCAATTTTTCCTAAGGAGCCGTCAATTGGCTTGGTGTCATGGCATTTCTGTATCCTCCTCCCTTCTACTAGTGATGGTCTAATTTTGGGGGCCAACAGAGTTGAGGCAAAGAATCTCACTCCCCCACCGGCACCAAGGCCAAATTTGGGGGCCAACAGATGTGAGGCAAAGAACCTCACCCCCCCCACTGGCGCATAGGCCTATCCACAAGTATGGCTATATGCTGGACTGGTAGTCAGTGACGGGTATGATCCAATTGCAGTGGTATCAACCTAAGACAGGAGGCTGACGCCTAAAGGTCAGTTCATCCCATGACGGGTAAGAACCATATGTTGAATTGGACAAACCTAACAGGCATGGTCCCTAGCCACATTGCTTGTTGCTTAATTAAACAGAAGGGGGGAGATGCTAAGAGCCACAGCCAAGTAATATGATGCATGACATTTTTGGTTGAAAGGTGACGCCAGCAAGCCATTGAGATGATATGATTATGTTAAGATCTGCATTCATATGGATATTGGACTCCTGCTGTCCACCTCAGCCTGCTACAGGACTCCTGGAGAGTTCCCATTGGTTGGGGAAGTGCAGTAGGAGGGAATTCGGAGGAGGGACTTCCTGAGGGGGTCCGGGAGAATGCCGCGTGGGTCAGTCAGCAATCTTCCCGGGAGCATACGGGGCATTGGCGGCAGTTTCAAAAATAAAGTTTGTTCCTGCTTGAGTGGCTCGTGATTTTGTGCCCAGCCAGACTGTGGCAATTGGACACAGTCATTTCATTGCCTGTTCTATAGTGATCTTCACATAGTACTTTTTTTCTTAAACTTTTTTTATTTACCACATACACAGCTTCAGGAAAGATACATCATAGGAAGAAAGAGTGTGGGATCTAATGTAAAACTGAGTAGACTAAAGATAGTCATTGTCCTGATTCTGGCAGTTTTCGAGTATGACTGTTTTCTTTGAGAAATAAAAGTACCCTGGGGTTCTCATCTGCAGAACCTCAATGTTATGAGTCAGGCTATAAAGGCAATGACCAAACAGACTTGATTTTACCCTGAGACTCCATGTCATGTAAGAAATGCTTCTTCTTTGGGAACATCCTTCCTCTGTACACCCATCAACAGTTGCTTAGCATAGCATGTTTGGCAACACAAAATGGCAATTCTTTATTATTATTATTATTTTTTTAGTTGTTGATGGACATTTATTTATTTATTTATTTATATGCAGTGCTGAGAATCAAACCCAGTACCTCACGCACGCTAGGCAAGTGCTCTACCACTGAGCCAAGACTCCAGCCCCCAACTGGCAATTATTATACAATGTAAAATTGTTGTCTTTTTGGTTCCCATTTTTCTTGGACAATGTACCCCAACTGTACCCTAACAGCATAGAATATTAATGTTTGTCTAGATGTTTGTAACCATTCTTTGACTTGTACTCAACTAGGGTAGTTTTGATCCACTCTCCTTCTGCTTATAATTTTAGACCTCATGATTTTTGTTTATGGTTTTAAATCATAGCAACAGCCACTTAAGATCAATATACTGACATGCATTAAAAGGTGTGCTCTAACCCTTCAAGGGTGTCATAGGGTGGAGACTTGCAGCCTGCTCCTTGGCCCGCCAGCTGGTGAATGTGGACCACCAGCTGGTGAAAAAAGATGGTTCCAACTCAGGCTTCAAGACTGAGCTGGTGATTTATTGCAATCTTGCCATAACATCAACACTCTTTTAACTGTGTAGCAAAGTAACTTGTTTAAGACCACATTGGCAGAAAGTATAAATCTGCAATTTGAATTCAATTATCTGTGACCCCAAAACAGTTTTGGGCTACTGAAATTTCCTGGGGACTTACTGAGACATAAGAAGTCTCCAGGATCACTGGATATCCCTAGCTTATTATGATATTAGCATTTTCAGCTAATAAACAGCCTTAAATTTTGCCTAGGTGATCCTCTAGTTACTCAAATCTTTATTAACTACTGTGGGGTCTATGAGGAAATATTTTTAAAATCCTCTATTTTCCAGCAGTTTATGTTTTCTAGTTGGGAAAAGAGCATGGATTTTCAAAATTTAACTGAAGTAAACTACTAGAATCCATAAGTGGAAGGTCCTTGTGTTCCTTTTGTAGAAGCATTTTCTAAATTATAATTTTGCTTGCAGGAAAGTGATGTTTATGCCTGCAATAAAATGTGTATATTTAATTAAAAATGCTGGACTTTAAGGAAACAACCACTTTAATTTCTCTGGTTATTATTTGAATTTCAGTGGTTATAGTTATTTAAAGAAAAATTCCCATGTTCTGTTTTTGTTAATGCTTATATATATTTTTACTAGCTTATTCATTTTAATCATTTTAATATTACTTGCTTTTTTCAAAAATTGAAAATGAAACAACTGAAGATAAAGTCCTTTGTATTTCAAATAAAATTGCTTTAGTAAGTTTGCAATAATAACGTTGGTATAATAATGGAAAATCCCATGAGGTCCAGAATATTGTCAACCCACTGCCAATCTGCTGCTGTATAATTTGCTTATATTCAAACTGTTTTTCAAGTTGTTATAGTAAAATATGGTCATGAATTTAGAAGATTTCTTAAAAAGTTTCCCTGCATCACCCAATGAAAGATATAATATTTCCTTTATAATGTAATGGATATCAGTACTGAGCAAATTTTCTAGAACATATATTTAAAGTTAAATTAGTTCATCTAAGTGGAATAAAGATGACTCCCTTACAAATTGATTCTTTGTAATATTTAGGTGTGAATTACACAGTGCAAGATTTGAGAGGGGGGAGCTCAAATGACCATCACAGAACCTTTAGGATTCATTTTCATTTCAAATGCTGAGAATTGTAATTTCAATATTTATCAACATGGAAAGCAAATCTCACTATTGTACCAAGTTCTACAGCTTACTTTTAAGAATCAAGACTGAAATAAATTGCATAGCTTAAGCAAAGTCTCAAACTGTCTTTTGTAACTGTTTCTATGGATTTTAATGAATTTTTTTGTCATTTATGTGCTGTTTATTAAAGAATCTGTAATAATAATACATATATTTTTTTCTAGAAAATAAAAACAGTAATTTTACAATACATTTAATGGCAACTGGTAGTAACAAAATTTCTGTATTTTGTTTACATGTTCTTTTAGACAAGTCTGCAACTTAGTATTGATTATTTGCAAGTTACCCCACTAGCTGTACTATCATTTTTCAAAAGGTAGATCAAGATAATGTAGAATCATAGTCATAATATGATCATACAAAATGATCAGATTGTAAATCAGATTGTGTTTATCACCAGCACTTATAAAACCAGACCCAGGGAAAGAACTAGGTCTGGGGACACCATGCATGGTCTTAATATAGCGAATGTTTAGCCTGCCCTGATTATTACAAAAATCAGAACAGCGAGAATATTCGCAGTATTTTTTTTTAATCCAAGAAAAATTTTGTAGTCATTAGCTGCAGTACTTACATACATTAAAAAATACAAACAAATAAATTCTTTCAGGAGAATACCATTGGATCAGTGAGTTAGTTGATAAGCAATGGTAGCTGCTTATGAAAGAAAGGCATTTTAAAAAATATTTGGCTTTATTTAAGCTGAGTGGCACTTTAAGCCAGAAAAATAAGATACAAGAAGAGTTAATTTTAAGTATGAAGTATTAAGGTCATGGAAAGAGTATAAATGACAATTTGTCTGCAGAAGTGTACTGAGAGAGTTGAATAGTAGCTATTAATGTGGAAGCACAAGTTGGCCCAAGTTTCATCATTTATATTTCATAAGAAATCCACTGCAACCATATTCATAATTCTGATTTGACTCCTTGGGATTGGCTGTTTCATAGGAGTCAACGTTGGCTTTCTTATCTCTTCTTGGTTTCTATATTCTTTGGGATTTGTGTTCCTCATTGCCAGCACAGGATTTTTCTTTCCTTTCCTTTTTCTTTGGGTTCTGATGGTGGTGCCTTCCACAAGCATAGTTAGAATAGGCAACTAATGGTCTTTTCTACATACACTAAAAAATAACATTTATCCAGCATCTGTGATGGTTTGGATGTGAGGTGTTTTCCAAGAAAGCTCATGTTAGACAATGTAGGAATTGTCAGAGGTGAAATGATTAGATTATAAGAATTGAATCAGTATATTAATATACTTCATGGGTTAATAATTTAAATGGAATTCGGTGTGCTAACTCTAGACAGAGTGTTGCTGAAGGAAGTATACACTGGAGGCATGCCGGGGATTATAACTTGCAACTGCCTTCTTACCTATTCACTGTCTGCTTCCTGGTTTCCATGAGCTGGGAATCTTTCCTCCAACACAACCTTCATCCAAGATGTAATGCCTTACTTTGGTCCCACAGCAATGGAGCCAACTGATCATGGACTGAACCTATGAAACCTTGACCCCAAAATAAAATTTTCCTGCTCTAAATAATTCTTGTCAGGTATTTTGGTCATACTGATGAAAAGCTAACACAGCATCTAATAATCTGTTATTCAAGATGACCAATATAACCTGGTACAGTATGACACAAAGTCACTGGGGCATATAAGAACAGAAAAGTATTTCAGGATAGTAAAACAAGGAGAGACGCTAGAATATAACCATTCTTATAAAGAACATTCTTATTTGTACTAACCTAGATTGGTTATGGGCATTTACAATTGTTAATTGATGTCTACATTGGCTAACTGTATCATCTAATTTTATGCCATCCAAAAGTAATAACGATCTCAGGATATGTCTTTTATCATGTCATTGCTAAGTGATTTTTCTATTTGTTTTTCCATTCAAGTAATTATTCTCTTAACTAGAGAATCTTTTTTAAAAAAGTAAAATAAAATTGGGGACAATTATAAGGTAGTAGAAAGTTTTCAATAAAGATTGGGTATGCCTGAGATTTAGTTTGTATCTGCTTTAGTGTATTAGTTTGCTGGGGATTCCATAATAAAGTACTTTAGATTGGAGAGTTTAAACAAAAGAAAGTTTTCACAATTCTGGAGGTTAGAAGTTTAAGATCAAGGTGTTCACAGGGTTAGTTTTTGGATAGCTCTTTCCTTAATTTGTAGGTGGGTGTTTTCCCTCCGTGTATTCACTCTGTCCTAATTTTATCTTCTTGTAAAGACATCATGATATTGGATGAGGGACTACTCTCATGATTTAATGATCCTAGTTAGCTAATTTTAACTTAATTACCTTTCTAATAAGCCTACCTCCAAATATCATCATTCTGAGGTAGTTGGGGGTTAGCACTTCCACATGTGAATTTATGGAGGATAGGTTCTATAGCCCTTAACAATTAGCTTTGGTGATTTTGTTTTGTTTTATTGGTGGATTATTCTTATACAAAATAATGGGAAGTATTGATACATTCTTATATCCACATAAAATTATTGGGTTAATTTCATTGCCCGTCAATTTCCCTTTCCCTTCTCTCCTCTGTTTCCCAGTCCCCATCTTTTACTATACTGGTTAGTCTCCCTTCTTTATTCATGAACGTCTTTTTTTTTCCCTTTTTTTTCTGTTGTCTACATGTGAGATAAAACACATGCCCTTTACCTTCTGAATCTGGCTTATTTTACTTGACATAATATTCTCCAGTTCAGTCCATTTTCCTGAAAATTATATAATTTTGTGCTTCTTTATGACTGGGTGTTGCTGTTGAGATATTCTACGTCCCCCTTCCCCCGAAAAATAAAACATCATGTGGTAGGCAATGTTGGAATGTTCAGAAGTGAGATGATTAGATTATGAGAGCTGTAACCACATCACTGGATTAGTCTATTTCACAGATTCATAATCTGAATGCACTACTAGGCTGTGGGGTGTGACTAAAGGAAGTACTCTTGGGATATGCCCTTGGACTATATTTTGTTCTCTTTTTTTGTTGTTGTTCTTCTGTTTCCTCACTGCCATGAAATCAGTAGCCTCTTCTACCATGCTCTTCCTGCATGATGTTCTGTCTCATCTCAGGTTGAGAGCAATGGAGTTGGCCAACCAAGGAAAGATCCCCAAATTAACTTTTCCTCCTCTAAGTTGTTTTTCCAGGTATTTTGGTCAAAACATTGAAAAGCTGACCAACACACTATGTAAATCTCCATTTCATTCATATATATATATATATATATATATATATATATATNTTTATGTGCTGTTTATTAAAGAATCTGTAATAATAATACATATATTTTTTTCTAGAAAATAAAAACAGTAATTTTACAATACATTTAATGGCAACTGGTAGTAACAAAATTTCTGTATTTTGTTTATTCATTTTTTTTGTTGATGGACACCTAAGTTGGTATCATAACTTGGCTATTGTCAATTGCACTGTCATAAACATGGGTATGTATGTATCACTATAGTGTTCTGACTTCGGTGCTTTTGAATAAATACCTAGGAATGATATAGCTGGGAAAAGTGCCAATTCCATACTTAGTGTTTTGAGAACCTCCACACTGATTTCCACTGTGACTGTACTAATTTACAATCCATTTTGTGACTTTCTAGACTTCAGTAAGAAGTTTTTAGTTTTATTCTCTACAAAAAATCTGGGTGTTTAGCATTCATATGGTCTCACATCCTTGAGGAATGTGATGATTATATCAGCCTTGTTTCCCATTGTATGAAAAAAAAAACCTGTTGGAAAAAATTGGATTTTGAACATATTCAATATGTTGACTTCTGGTGATCACAATAATGGTAATAAAAAGTGAGATTTTCAAGTGCCTTCTGAGTCAATAAAGATTTTAATTACATATATATGCATATATATTAATCAAAATGATATGAAAATTTAAAATTTAGAGCTGATATTTAATGTGTACATGTCCATGTGTAATGCACTTGACTATTTGTGTTAAACTGTCACATCTTTAATATTTCACATTTGTGGATTGTCATAAATTTTGTGAGATTAGAAGGGAAAGCATTACATCTGTTCAGTTTTACAAAATCTAAAAATAAAGTACAATGATGGTGTAATATCTAAAATCGCACATTTAATGAGAAGCAAAGCTCAGACTCATAGTTGAAGTTCTTCAGATATTAAACCCTGCTCTTTACAAACTATATGATATTCCTTCTTTGAGGATACAAGAAGAAAATTTTGAACAAACATTTTCATTTAAGCCCTTGCCAAGTTTATATAGAATCTTCTTTGATTTAAATACCCCCACAATGATTTATGTTAAATTTAATCTCTGTGGTGAGGTATCAAGCATGGAAGAGTAATCTGTGGTATTTAAAGATGGGAGATTTGGGAGGTAATTAGGGTTAAATGAGGTCAACAGATTTGACCAGTAGCCCAATGGCACTGCAGTTTTGTAAGAAGAGGATTCTTGAACTAGGATGCTCTGTTTTTTTGTGTGATGCCTTGGCTATCTGCAGAGTCCTTACCATGCAAGAAAGACCTTCCCAATGCAGCCACCTAGGCTTGAACTTTCCGGTCTTTAGAATTGTGAGTTGAATAAAATTTGATTCTCCATAAGTTAGTCTACAATATTCAATTAGAGCAACAACAACAACAACAAACAAATAAACAAAACCAGCCTACAAAAGAGACTTTACTAAAGAGGAAAAGGAATTTAAATTTTAAGAGAATAAAACAAGATGCTAAATTGGTAGACATAGAAAGAGATGACATTCACTAGAGCAAATAAACACTGAGTAAACACAGAATTCTGTTACTGTCGTTAAAGGGTTAAAAATATTTCTCAGTGCTGAGACTGAGGCTGTGGCTCAGTGGTAAAGGGCTCTCCTGGTGTGTGTGAGGCACTGGGTTCGATTCTCAGCACCACATATAAATAAATAAAAGCTTATCAACAATTAAAAATAAAAAAAGTAGCCAATACTCTTTAAAAATATTTCTCAAAAGAAATTAAGTGCAGAAAATTAGAAAAAAGAAAAAAAATGAATGAGAGGAGATAAATTCAATTTATGGAACTATAAGTGAAATTTTTATTAACCTGAATTACAATATAAATGCAAATACTAAATCAACATATTCAGTTAGCTAAGATTTGCTGCAGGTGGAAAAAGAAATCCATCCGACAAGTCCATACTAAACCTTATGCCTGTTATTTAGCATATAGACAAAATTATTCCAAAATATCATTAAACTTTCTCCATCTGCAAATCTATTTATCACATTTTGTTTTTATATATTCTATGAAAAAAGTTCCTCAAAGAAATACCATAATCACTCCATTTCTTATGTTCTTAGTGTATTATTCAATGAAATACACCAAGATTAAGTCTAAGCATAGAATAATTAGTTTTCATGCATTATCAAATTATTAACTACATTCCTGACTTCTGGCTAGTGTCAAGTCTTTTCTTCTACTAACAATGTGGATACTTCAAGTAGTTGGACCTTATTATTACTTAAATATTAGGTGTCCCCAAAAAGCACATGTATGAGACAATGCAAGAAAGTTTTGAGGTGAAATGATTTGGGTCATGAGAGACTAAATCCTTAAATAGGGATTAATTGGATGGTAACTGGGCAGGTAGGGGTGGCTGGAGGAGGTGTGTTCCTGGGGGCATGCCTTTGGCGTATATATTTTATCATTGTTGAGCACACACCCCTCTTACCCTTTCTCTCTCCCTTTCTCTCCCCAACTCCCTCCTTCCCCGCTCCTCTCCCTTCCTAGTTGTTTTCCCAGCTGTTTTCTTCCATCACTCTCTTCTGCCTCACCTCAGGTCCCAGAGAATGGAGTCAGGTATCTATGTTCTAGGGCCTCTGACCCCATGAGCCCCCCTTCTTCCTCTGTATGTTCTTGTTAGGTCTTTTGATCACAACAGTGAAAAAAATGGCTAAAACAGTTATACTGGTGCCAGTGGCTATATTTGCTTCAGTAAAAGATTCCCTTCTTTATTTTAAAGTAAGCTCTCAGATAAGGGATAGGCAGTGATTGTAGTCTTTATCAATATTAAACAATTAAAAAAAATTAAGACTTTTTTCTAAATTAGTTTGGATAAAGATTTTAAACTCTCAAGACATCCACAAAATTCTAAAACATTTGATCAATCTGATTTTCCTGCTTTCTCTCATCTCTGCCACTTCCAAATACACACATAATGGAGTGTTTCTGCATTTTATAATTTTTCAGTAAACACTGGAAGGAAGGCAGTGTAGTACAGGCAATGAGTGTACAGCATGTTGGCTTTGAAGAGTTCGAGGGTCCTATTCTGTCATTTTCATCACCATTTGTCTAGCCAAGGTGTGAATGCACACTATCCCAACATAGTGTGAATGATGGAGAGTTATAGGAGAAGGAAATTGTGTGATAGGTTAAGCAATGGGCATATCCCATAGTATAGAAAAGTTTCTGAAAAAATATTAATGACAATTTGGAACAGAATATACACCAGCAAAGAATCACACTCAAAATAGTTAAGGCAGATAGGCTCTTAGTGACATCAGAGGAACAGGTAAGCAGGCTGACTAGTCAGGGAGGCAGAGATGAGAGAAAAGCAAGTGTGAGCAGATTCCTGGGCTCCCATGCTTCTTTGCATCCCTATTTTACTCTCTCCGTCCATGTCAAGGCCACCTCCCATGATTCAGATTTCTTTCTTGCTTCTCCTACTTACATATTTGTCAGTTACTTGCCCCATTCCCTTAGCAATCGCATTCTTTGACACTAGTAATTAGATCAGTTAATTTACTAAGCAACACCAGTGGTTGAAGCTAACTCACTGCCTCTTCCTGACAGAGTGCATTTGTAACACACCCCACATGTGCACACTCACATTTCACCTATGTATGTACAGGACCACGGTGCATTTGTCTGGAGCAGGCAGGCAGGCAGGCAGGCAGGCAGGAAGTGAAATACTTTAGGAAAAAAGGTTTGCTCTTCTCCAGTGAATGCCCATCTTCTGCTAATGGGTACTGAGAGGTATTTGTCTCATCCCAGTGATTCAGCTGTGACTGGAGAGAAAGAGATTGATAAAGGAGGGAAGGAAATGCCATGGGGAAATGCAGCAGATAGGGCTCAAACTTTTGGGGCCAAGTAGAGTTTCTGCAGGTTTATTGATTTTCTTTTTGAAATACTATTTGAAAGGCTTCTCTAAAAGTTCATGAGTGAGGACATTTTTAAGCAAGACTGTGGCAAAGACATGTTTATGGTTGACACTGTGTCATTTCCCAGTTTATGGTACCCATTTGGGGAATATGTTTATACCCTTCTTAGTGCTGGCATTTACCAAGCAAAGATGCCACTTGGAAAGGGTGATTTATTTTTTGCACCATTATATTTTGAAAGACTTTCAGGTTACAAGAACCCTTTGAAGTTAAAGCCCATGATGTTAAGATTAATAACAGTAATTATAGGGCTCTGTAATAGTAGAAAAATCTGTAGCTTGCCTTTGAGATTGAATATGAAAGGTTCCAGGTCCAAGGGAGTAATAAAAGCTTTTTCTTTCTGCAAGGACAGCCAGGAACAGGAAGAAGTTTCTTCCTGGAAAATACACAGGGGTGTTGAAGGTTCAAGTTTTTCTGAAGATAAGGTGATCCTCTGTAACCTGGCCCCAGGGACTACTTTAGGTCATAATCACTTTTGTTTGATCTTTTTTGTTTTGCTTTGTTTATAATGTCAATGCTCACCTGGGAAATTAGGATTGTTTTGACCCTTTCTCCCTTGCTGCATACTTCAAAGTGTGCTCTGATTTAAAATGTTTTTCCTAGTAGCTGTGGAGAAAATTGTCCCCCTAAAAAACCCTTTAAGTTCTTGTGATAATGAGAAATGGCCAAATTAAATACTATTCTAATGATTTTCTCCCATTCACTAAACTTTTTAGGAAGCCCTTTGAGAGGAAGGAGAGGAAAAAGTATATGATAAATGAGGTGGAAAAATTAGTGGGAAGTAAGTGATAATGAATGAACAAGGGGTGAAGGGGAAAATATAAGCAAAAAGGTGAAGAATAGCTTGGAAAAATAAAGAGGTGGAAATTGTGTAAGAAATAAAGAAATGAAGAGAGAAAAAAAGCAAGACACAGACGGGAAGAAGAAGTGAAAGAGGAGGTGGGCAATTCTTTTCTCTTTTTTTTCACAGTCTTCACACAAAAGAAGAACTGAAATTCAAGCTCACATATAGAATCTGATCATTGCATCACCCACAATCTCTAACAGGAAAAGATATATTTGGAAATGTACAAACAGAAAGTTTGTGCTTGATAGTATTCCTCAGACTGCATAAGAAAAATAATAATGCCAAGTCTCAAGTATAGAAAGACATGGGGAAGCCTGAACCCTGGAAGTCACACAGGGCACACAATGACTTGGGAATACTTTGTCCTCTCCTTAGGGGACTCTGGAATCCCTCATGGGCATGTACATCATCTGGAGAACTTTTGTATCTACATACTCCTTCCCTTGTCCTTGTAAGTCTGTCTTTAATCTTTCCATTCTTTCTTTTTATAAAAAATTCTTCTCCGTTTTTTTCCTTCTTAAAAAATCTATGATAGATCGAATTATGTTTTCCAATTCCTCACCCCTCTCCCCCCACCCCATATCCACACCCTTTTCCATGTAATGTTTAAATTCTTCCCACTAGTTGCAAGATGTGCCCACTTCTACCCATTGACTTTGGGCTTGGTCATGACGAGGATGTCAACAGATATGACGCAAGTGGTTTAGAAATGCTTCTTGGGCCTACGCTCTTGTGCTTCTGCTGATGCCATGAGAGGAATGTGTCTCAATTATTTTCCAAGGTCTCAATAAATGAAAAACATTTAGACTAGATATAAAGAAGACAGGTAGAATGGAGTGAAACCCAGAAGAATTCAGCAACCAAGGTCAGCAAAAATATTCTAGTCAAACCACAGCTGCATGAACAGAAAATAATTGCTCATTATTTCAGGTAGTAAAATTTTGGGAAAGTTGTTGCAATATAGTATTTTTTAAAAATGCTGTTTTGACCCAGTTTTAAGATTCTGGCTATAGGCAAGTCAGTTCCCCTTCTTGAACAGTTAATGAAGTCCACGTCCTACCCATTTCCTTTAATGGACTTTCACATGCTTCCCCTCTAATCACTGTGGGATCAGGCACTTGATAACTAGGACCATCCCAGAGCTCACAGAAATTATTCCAATTAGTCAATCCACCAAAGCTTGAAAACCTAACTGTACATTACTTGCCTTAGATAAGTGGTTTCCCCAAAGCTCCAGCTTACAGTTCCCCTGTGCTCTTTTATCTATCCAAATATCTGTGTGCTGTGGCCCACCATCAAACAGTTCTTTAAATCTTAAAAAACAGTTGTTATGAAATATTATTGAAGCAATATATGCCTGAAATAGCCACTCACCTTAAAACACTTAGGATAAAACCACACTTCTCAGCATCATTGGATAGTATAGCAAATCACTATGCCCTGTTCTGCCCTTGATCTCACACACCTTTCCTATCATGTTGTTTGATGTGTGAAGTGATAACAATGTTTGGTTGAATTAAATAAAAGGAAGTTTGAAATAATCATAGAACTTTATAGATATTGGGAGAGACAGAAAAGCAATTTAATTCCTTTCAACTAATAACATAAACCCATTACTTCCCTTTCTTTCTTCTAACTGTTCTTTCTATGGTATTAGGTAAAGAAAGACCACAGAGTTTGAGAATATGACTTTATTTCACCTATTCTTTCATAAGTTACAGTACTATTGGCATGACACTCATTTTGAGTTCCTGTTTTCTAGTGAAGTAATCATGAAAAGTCTTTATAAAAGCAAGAGATATACAATTGATATTTAGAGATGTGAATTAATAAGACAATGCTTTTAAGAGTCTCATCAATTTCAAAATAGTTCATAAACTATTTATAATTATGATTAGTATGTTAGTCATAAAGTTGTAAATGTGAGTGCTTCATAAACTAGAGCTTCTATCTTACAATAAGAAATTTCCAACTAATTGAAGCACCCATCTAGTAACAAATGTCAAACAGCCTAATATGTTTGCCATAAACCCAGGAAGATCTGACAACTGAAGAGGTTTTTTGTCAGGAAAAATTCTCCATCCACTTGCTATCTCATAATTTCATATGACCTTATGTTTAGTCTCTGAAGAAAGACAAAAGTGAAATATGAAATTTGGAAGAACTTGGATGGAGTATCTTGGTTGAAATTTTGATTTCCCCTATCACTATTTGATGGCTCAGAATTACATCATTCATGCATGTGAAGGCATTCAGCTTAAATTTATCTTTCTTTCTTTCTTTCTTTCTTTCTTTCTTTCTTTCTTTCTTTCTTTCTTTCTTTCTTTCTCTTTTTAAGGTACACATGTCTTCTATGTATTCAGAACTCAAAGAAAGAATAGTCACATACTTCAGTGGAATAGTTCGGCAGGAAAGTAAATGCAATTTGTACTGAGATATTCTATGCTTTGAATTCTGGTTATGCTATTTGCTACTTTTACTACTTTAGGAAATTCACATAACTTCTTTGAATATAATTTTTCTCATTTATAAATTAGGATATTAATCTC
Organism: Marmota marmota marmota; assembly: GCF_001458135.2. Classification (NCBI taxonomy): domain Eukaryota; kingdom Metazoa; phylum Chordata; class Mammalia; order Rodentia; family Sciuridae; genus Marmota; species Marmota marmota. The sequence continues at coordinate 9,503,446 of NW_026000170.1, read as the reverse complement.
AACATCAAGGAATTATTGAAGTTAGTAAGGGTCACAGAGAAAAATATTGAGTCCATCTTCTGACACATAGTAAGTGCTTAGATCTTTATAGTATCTAAAAAGGCAATGATAAAGGAGAGCAACAAATAGAGAAGATGAAATTAAAAAGAGAAGGATTAGTGTTGTTACATCATCTCTCTGATAACTCAACAAGAATGGAAAATTATCTGTCTCTTATTAATTCTTTAACCACTTGATTATTCAACATTTTTGATACCAATCATGTCCTTGGCAGTGTGGAAGTCACTGATGCAGTTACAAAGATATATGACATCTATGAGGCCATTAATAACATCTCCTTCCAGGAAGAGATGAGGCACTATTACACATAACTATAAGTCAAAATTTCCCAACAAGCTCACCATCAGAAATCTATTTACATGAGACCCAGGGGTCTATTTTCAAGTTAGTTTAAATACATGCACAGAGGACTCCTCATTCACCCTTGAAAATTCACAAATTGAGGCTTCTCTGAGTGCTTCCTGTGCAATTGGTAGGGAACAAAGATCCATTGTTCTAAGCACATTTCCCTCTTCAATGACTTGTGAGACTACTGTTGCACACAACACCTTTTGCAAAATGCTTCTAAAATGAAGGTAGAAAGTGATAAGCAACATAAGGAAAGATCATTCATAGGATGTTGATGTGGGAGAAATTACATCTTTTCCAGGGAAGAGACTGGAAGGATTACGGACAAAAGAGCCACTTTAGAGTGAGACTTAAAACATGATTAGGGACTGCAGAAGTAGAAACTGCATAGAGAAATTACTAAATTAAAAGGAGACATGAAGTTTATAAAATCTACACATAAATGGATTTATGTGCCAAGTAAGGGTAAAATGAAGTGATTTCTGAAATGATCAACTCAAAATGTTTTTAATTCTGAAAATCACGAGTTTATTCCATCAGCTCTGAAAAACTGCTGACGATTTTGAGCAGGAAAGACCATTGACCTGAATTATGTTTGGGAAGATCAATCCAGCAGTTGTATATAGAACATATTAGAAAAAGAGAAAAGTAGCAGGTATACAACTTGCAAAGAATCATGAATAAGTACAATGATCATCCCTTCTTTTCCACCAACTGAGATGCCATTCAAATTTCTCCTCCTGCTCTCCCAAGAAAGAGAAGGCCTTCATTATAGACCTGGAAGAAGGATGGGCCTGAGTTTATTTACCTGACCTTCAGAGGAATTCGGTCTAGAATTTACTATATGTCTCATAGTGAAGACATGGATATTAACTTAGGGTTTTTAACTGTTATAACTTTTCTCTCCAAAAATTACTGGCATAATAAAAAATATTGATAAAGTTTATCAAGACATATAAAGGATATTTTCATGTTATTTTGAAACAAATCACATATGCAAATTAAGGATATTTATGGAATGAGAAGAACATTAGCAATATGAAGTATGCTTCTTAGTTTCTGGGAGAACCCATTTCCTTTTGTAAAATAATGGTGAAAATTATATACGCCTTCATAATTATAGTTATTTTCTATTGAGTGCATTTCAAGCATTAGGACTTATTCATGGTGCCTAATATTTATTATTGCATTCGAATTTTAAAATACCAATGAGGCTAAAGTTTCACATGAGGTTAAGCTGAGATTGGGATGTGTTACAAAAAAGCACTCTTGACACGGTCTCAGCAAACTATAGAATAATTGCAGAATAGGACTCAGTTGTTGCCTAGAAGAACAAAGCACTTATTCTGAGCTTCTTAGTATTAAATAATACTAGATTCTCCAGTAAGGAATTTACCCCACTGCTTAGGCTCAAAGTCTAAGAAAGTCTTCCTTTTCCTTTTTAAAAATGTTTTTCTGAGCTAATATCTTGCAAGAAGCATTATTATCTTTCAACACTGAATCTGCCTGTTACACCAATGTGACATTTGTTTACCAACTTCAGTATGCATCCATCATGAAAATAAGATTGGAATCAACCAAAGTGCCCATTTACAGGAGAATGGATGAAAAAAAATGGTCTATACACACACACACACACACACAAACACACACACATACACACACATACACACACATACACATTATGGAATACATTTATATTGAAGAATATGATCCTGCCATTTTAAATAACGAATGGATAGTCATTATGTTTAGTATAATAAAGCAGATACAGGAAGACAGATACCACATGTTCTCACTCATTTGAGCAAACTAAAAAGTCAGTCATTCAGAAGGTGGAGTGGAAAGGTGGACACAAAGATTCGAAGGGCAGGGAAAGTAGAACAGGAAGAGGTTAGATAAATGGCACCAAACCAGTTGGACTGGTGGAATTAGTTTTGATTTTCTATACCACACTAACGTAACTATTGTCTATATAAATCTATGGAATAGTTAAAAAAAACTAGAAAAGCAATACATTTATCAACACATGGAAATGATTAATATTTGAGGAGATGAAAGTGCATAGTACTCTAATTTAATCATTACACATTGTGCACATATATCAAATTTTATATCATACTCCATAAATATGTACAAATATTATGTCTCAATAAAAGTAAATTTAAAATACCATAAGTTTTTTTTACATGGTAATTGGTTCCAGAAATATCCAGTCCTCAAACCCCCCATCAGCAGCTCAAAAATCAGTTTCTTTGAGTTCTTAGTCAGGAGAGGGGAAGAAATTCCCATTATTCTTCAAACCATATTAAACAGAAGGTCAGACATTTGAAACCTTTTGGATATTAATTTTGAAGAACAGAGAATGAAAGTAATTGTCCTATTCCCTTCTGGAAAGCCTTGATTCAGCACTTACTATGTGCTAGAAATTGCAATAAGGTGTGGCCCATGGAAATGGGGAAATTGATGGCTTTCTGACTCTGATTAAGGAAAACCATTGCATAGTTATGGGTCAGTTGTCATCTAGACAAACATTGTCATTTTACATAGCAAAAGGTAGAAGGGCAGAGAAAGCCATGGGCTTATCAAAATCACAAGAGAAATTAGTGGTGGAAATGAAATGATTACACTAGTCAACCAGCATCCAGACCTGTACTCTTTGATCTCCTAAACTCAGGATATAGATTAGCAGATCCCTCAAATCCTTTGACTTTGCTTCTGTTGTTTGAAAGCCACTGCCCTTCTTGCCTGTGCTAATTAAATTCTCCTCTACTTTCATGATTTCAATGCCATGCCCCTTATGAGTCTGTTGCATTCCCTGCTCTCCTTAGGTGCATGGAGGTTCTAAGGAAGCCATTTGCTGGATCACAATATTTTTTCTTTTCTTTCTTTTCCTTTTTTTTGGTACTGAGGATTGAACCCTGGGACACTTTACCACTGAGCCACATCCCCAACTCTTGATGGAAAAGTGAGACAGAGTTTCACCAAGTTGCTTAGGACCTTGCTAATTTGCTGAGGCTGGACCTGGAACTTGCAATCCTCCTGCCTTAGCATCCCAAGTCACTGGGTTTACGGGCATGCACCTCCACACCCAGCTTGATCATAGCATTTTACCACCACCTTCACCTAACTAGGTCACTCACTTCAGATCTCACTGTTCCTGGGCTGATTGCAGATAATGCTGCCTCATTTTTGTTTTCAAAGTGAGAAAACATATTACATAATATGTAACTACCTCACATTTGTCTCCCATAACAATGCAATCTGTTACTTCCCAGTTTTCTGTGGTTATAGTCAAATACTTTCCACATCTCTTCCAATTTAACGTTAAAAAGAAAAAAAAATCCATGATACAGAATTTCACTTATGACTGAACTACATGTCTTGGTATTAATGTATATTTCTCCTTGTCCTTGGGAAGGTGGCATGTAAACTTGCTAGCTTTACTAGAATCATCTTTCTTTTTGTTTAGCTGAATCTGTTATTCAGGTCTGTTCAGTAGTCAGGATATAATAGAGACATGTGTCTGGCTTTTGACTGATTTTCTTTTTCTTTTCTTTTCTTCTTTTTTTTTTTGGAAGATATTTCAGGATGGTATTGTTTTTCTATTTACTTTCTACTCAATTTAGTTATCTTGCCTATCAGGCTACAAGGGCAATAGTTATTTGAGCCCATCTTTTTGGCTTCATTCAAATATGTGCAAAGTACCAGGAAATATAATATCTAGGATGAACACAGAGATAATAGATGTATTCTCTGCATTCAAGTCATATGGCAAAGATAGACAAATAAATCAATGAGAACTCTGCAATATAATACATCATATGAAGAAATTAAAGACAATTTATAGTGAGACCGAGGAGAGATAACAGGTCCTTTAGTCCTTCTAGAGGAGGAGAATAAAAGCCTTCACAAAGGAATATGTGCTTTAGTTGAGTGTTGATGGAAAAGTGAGAAAAGGGGAATGTTATGCCATTTTTTCAACTTGGGGAATTGAAAAGTAAATAAAACATTGTCATTCTCAAAATCACAGTGTCAAGATTATGAAAGATAGATTACAAAGAACACACAGAACTCACCCCTACAGAGTTGGACATACTCTGTGAAATTTTTAAGCACCAAAATACCACTTGGGATTTCAGTGTATCAAATTTTTCTCTTTTAAGATTGTAGGATAAGAATAAAAATTTGTTACATTTTAAGTATTTCATTCAATATAAAAACCTTAAAAGAGGTTATAGAAGCCAGTTATGTCTATTACTGGCTTTTGTTTTATTGATAGAAAGGAATCATTGAAGATATTTGAGAAAGACACTTATTATATTGATGAATGAATATTTAATGAAATTATTCTGGCAGGAATATTAGGATACAATTTCATAACAGAAACAATTTGCAGGAAGTGATAATAGTTTTTAGGTGAGATGAACCAAGACTAACATAATTTCAACAAAATTAAAGGTCAAAGCCTAAATCAAAGAGAATTTAAATAGCAGATCAGGAATGCCAATTGAATGAAAATACTAAGTATGAGTGAAAATATTGGCATTCTTTCCTGCTGCTTAACATTTTTTTTTTTTTGTGAGTGAATTGGAACTTACAGTTAGGATGTAAGCAAGAATATGAACTTTAAATATGCCTACCCTGTGGCCTAATTTATTAAACCAAAAAAAATCAAATTTATAAATCAAAGTTCTGGAATTTGGGAAAGAAATCTTTCACATTACAGCATTTTAAAGTCTTTCTTATCAAATATAATGTTAATAGAATTCTACTTAAAGAGGATACCCTGAAATGGAATGAAATAAAACATAAGATTATAAGGTATTAAAGGGAAAGATTTTATTTTGGTGTACTTCTCTTTAGACATTATTTTAGTCAGCTTTTATGTCAGTGTTACCAAAAGACCTGAAAAAAATAATGTAGTGGAGGAAAATTTTATTTTGGCTCATAGTTTTAGAGATCTAGTCTATGGTGAATAGGTCTGGGCTAAGGTGAGGCAGAATCTCAGGGAAGAAGTATGTGGCAGAGGTAAGCATCTCCAGGCATGGCAGAGAGGGCAGTATACTCACAAACGATAAAAAATAAACCCCAAAGGCACACCCCCAGTTACCTACAATTATCTACTTCCTGTAACTACACCCTACCTGCCTACCATTACTGCCCAGTTAATTCATATCAGTGGATTAATCCACTAATTAGGTAACAACTCTCATAACATAATCATTTATCTTCTGAAAATTCTTTCTTAGCCTCACACATGAGCTTTTGGGGGACACCATGTCTAAGTCATACTAGACATGAAGAAGTAAAGAAGACATAGGCCAGGAATAGGCTGAATCGGCACTTGAACAGGTCTATATGAAAAATCTTAATAACAATATTATTGAGTGTAGTGCTGAAAGAATGGAGATTTCCCATGATGGTGAAAGAAGCAGGGGCCAGTTAATGTACCTGGAAACAGTCACTGAACAGGTGGGCAGCATACTGCCAAAATGTATATCTGACATGAAGCTCAGGCCAAATTAAAAGTTGGATTCAGATATCTGGCTTCTGACAGGAGTTTATTTTCTTCATCAAGATAGAGAAGGAGTGATTTTTGGCTTTACCAACTACCAGGCTCTCTCCTAACTTCCCCCAGGCTATTGTTACTGACCTGCTTATTTAAATTTCTATCCACTAGCCTACCTAAAGAGCTGTTAGAACAAGAGTGCTCTCATAGCAACTGAGTGAGGAGGGAGGGCATCCCCGTAGAATGTGTAGCTTTGCCTCAGTTAAGGATGATTTGAAACAATGAGAGAGCAAGAGGGAGAGAGCAAGGGTACAAGAGGTAAGTAAAGGGAACTGGCACCAAAGGGAAATAAAAATTCTGTCTTCCAAAGAGTGTTGATTGTGACCATGTATACATTATGTCGGTTTGAGGTGGCACAAAAGAACAACCAATCAAGCGACGACAGACAAGCAGTGATAACCACCTGTCAATCAGCGGAATCTCCTGACTAATCCTAGAAGGATGTGGAGTTCAGCAAGATCCCCTGACCAACCTCAGGAGGACAAGGACCCCTGAAAACCTCCCTTTCCTGTCCCAAGTCCTCCCTTCCTGCCCTAAGCCCAATGAAATTCCAATCCAGGCTGTGACTCCCCCCCTGGACCTGCTCTGTTGGACTGGAGGGTCTTGCCCTGGAGGGAATCTCAATAAAGCCTCATTCAGCAGCTTTTAATCTGTCTCCTTTTGGTCACCAGTGCCTAACTTTACAATATAAAATGCATATCCATTTTTCTTTTTTTTTAATATTTATTTTTTACTTGGACACAATACCTTTATTTTGTTTACTTATTTTTATGCAGTGCTAAGAATTGAACCCAGGGCCTTGCACATGCTAGGCTAGTGCATTCCCACTGAGCCACAACCCCAGCCCCGCATACCATTTTTCAATAACTTTCTATAAGAAACACTATTAACATCATCTTCTCTGATTATTCGATGTAATTAAAAATAAATTTGGAATTGTGATATACAAAATTATGAATAAATGGTACAATCACCCAGAATCTTTGGCTGCAATTTATTGGAATCCATTAAAAAATCAAAACTGCTTAAGGCAACAAAAAATGTATTGGCTATTTCTACTTTTAAAGCTTGGAGAAGAATGTTATGGTCATTGCTAGGTTTGGATGCTCAAATGACATCCTAGATATTAGGACTCTTCTGGTTTCTTCTTTATGTTTTTCCTTGGTCTCTTGATTTTTCTCCAAAGGACACTCCTCAGCAAGTATGATCAAACAGTATTTCTCTAATGTTTGTAATAAAAATAGTCTTTGACTGGGGTTTTATATTTGCATTTGGGTTACCTACACAAAATGTACACAGGATGGATAGTCATCTCTGTCACACCCAGCTCTGGGTATGAGGTGATGATCAGTCTCAGCAAAATCAAAGAATGAAATTGAGACAGTGGTCATTCCACAATGGACCCTGCTGAAGAAGGTAGAAAGAATACTAGGCAGAAAACAGTAAGAGTCATCCACTATATTTTATGCCTTGCTAGCTCAGCGATCATATGTCTTTCTTTCCATAAGACACATTTAAAAAAATAATCCATTTAATGTGATAGAATGACTACCCACATCACTAAAAATGTACTCACTTTGTTTTCTTAAAGAAAATATCAGGGTTTTTTGTAGCTCTAAGTCTAGGATCTTTGAGTGATATCCATTGCTCATTTTCCTATCCAAAGAGATGAGTGATAAAAAAAAAAAAAAAAAAAAAAAAAAAAAA
>NW_026000170.1:9449151-9494822 GCF_001458135.2 Marmota marmota marmota | reverse complement strand
TACAACAGGGATACTGCTACATCGATGTTCATAGCAGCACAATTCACAATTGCTAGACTGTGGAACCAACCCAGATGCCCTTCAATAGATGAATGGATAAAAAAAATGTGGCATTTATACACAATGGAGTATTATACAGCACTAAAAAATGACAAAATCATGGAATTTGGAGGGAAATGGATGGCACTAGAGCAGATTATGCTTAGTGAAGCTAGCCAATCCCTAAAAAACAAATACCAAATGTCTTCTTTGATATAATGAGAGCAACTAAGAACAAAGCAGGGAGGAAGAGCAGGAAGAAAAGATTAACATTAAACAGATACATGAGGTGGGAGGGAAAGGGAGAGAAAAGGGAAATTGCATGGTAATGGAGGGAGACCCGCATGGTTATACAACATTACATATAAGAGGTTGTGAGGGGAATGGGAAAATAAACAAGGAGAGAAATGAATTACAGTAGATGGGGTAGAGAGAGAAGATGGGAGGGGAGGGGAGGGGAGATAGTACAGGATAGGAAAGGTAGCAGAATACAACAGTTACTAATAGGGCATTATGTAAAAATGTGGATGTGTAACCGATGTGATTCTGCAATCTGTATTTGGGGTAAAATTGGGAGTTCAAAACCCACTTGAATCAAATGTATGAAATATGATATGTCAAGAGCTTTGTAATGTTTTGAACAACCAATAAAAAAAAAACTTAAAAAAAAATCCGAACACTTAAGTTAGAGATGGCCTGAATTTAGGCAAGAGTTGGGACATGCATTTATACTCATGCATAGGTAGTGACTGTTCAGAGATGAAGCAAGACATCTTCCTTTGGTCATGAAATATTACTGAGGAGGATTCAGCTTTGAGAAGCCTATAGGAAATGCTTAGGAAACTGGAAAGTCAGTCTTGGGTACTGAAGATATATCTGGGTAGCCTACCAGAATATCCAATTTTAGCACTCACCAACGGTTTAACTGCACATGAACCTCCAGTTCAGATATTTTTTTTCTAGGATAATTGGATCTATTGTTAATTAGAGGTTTAATTTTATTTTCTCTTTTTTTTTCTTTTTTCTTCTCCCTTTCCCTCTCAGTTCCTTTTTTTTAAAAAAAAATAACTTTTTGTTTTTATTTTCTTCTATTTGTCTGCCCCTTGGAATATCTTCATTTTTTCCTTTTATCAGCTTTGTTTTCTTCATTTACTTTTAGTTATTTTTATTAATTTTTACTGCTGGCTTTCCTCATATCAAGACCTCCTCCATTCACTATATTTAATAATGTAGGTTTCCTCTGTCATTATTTAAGTGGCTCTATTTATTTATTTATTTATTTAAGTGGCTCTTTTTAATGGTGAGTTTCTCTTTGTCACATGAAAACTGGCTATAGACCATGTCTACTTGAACAGAACATGTTAAAATGGCACATTTTATCTAAAGAGGAGTTGAACAATAGGAATATAACTCAAGCCACACGTGCAAGTTAAAATTTTCTGATAGCCACATTATATTTCCATATATAAACATATATGCACATAGGTATAGACATATATCTGTATATATGAATACATGTATATGTAAAATTGCATTTCATAATGTAATCAATTTACTAAACTGTTAATGAGATGTTTTATATTATCATTTTCATTTTAAATTTTCAAAATCAAATGTATATTTCACATTAGCAGAATATCTCAATTCATATTACTCAACAGAAACTCAATAGCTACATGTTATTAAGGGCCACTATATTTAACAGAATAGATCTGATGCCAGGATGCAGGCCTGTCAAAACACCAAATGATGTTGCTTTAGTCTTGGGTACCAGAAGGTTTAGCTCTATTTGGATAATTTTAAATTTGTTTAGAAAAGATTTGGCAGACTTTTACTGTTGGAATGCCTGCTTGTTTATAAGTGGGAACCACTAAAGCTATTTCTCATGTAGACTTTTAATTCATCATCTCATTTCAGGTTCATATCTCCTTGCTTCATTCTGTATCTGCTGATTCAATCATCTTGAAGCATGGATGTTAACATCCTTTCTTAGGATTATTATATTATTACATTTCTAACTTTTTTACTTTAAACCTTATCCTTTCCAGAACCAATAATAAAGACTGGGCAAACATCACTGTTTGAAATCATAAATCTGGTAATTTATCACCCTGATTAAAATGTTCACAAATATTTGTATTGGCCATATAATAGATTACAAATGCTGTCTGTGACTTACATTGGTCACCATCCAACAGAGACATAAAAAGTGAAAGGATGGTGGAATGAGATGGACATTATTACCCTGTATACATGTATGATTTCCCTACCAGTGTAACTCTGCACCATGTACAGCCAAAGGAATGAGAAATTGTGCTCCATTTGTGTACAATGGGTAAAAATGCATTCTACTACCATGTACCACTAATTTAAACAAATAAAAAAATAAAAAAAAGAAATGCAAAGAAAAGCCACAAATTATAAATTGGGCAATAACAGAGGATTTAAAGTAATGATAACAGTTATGAAAATTAAAATTCCATTGGTGGAAATAATAATGATGATGAAAAGAACTTGTTAAATATCTTATATACCAATAGATATCTTTTCTATCACTGTTTTGTTCTTGAATATATAGCTATTACATTTTATAGATTAAATCATCTGAGAAACAGATATACTAAATAACTTTCCTGAAGTCAGAGAATCAGAAAGCAGATAAGAATTCTGGTATATTTAATCTTCTCTCACATGTTCCTAATTCAATAGCACGTTAGTCGGCTTTCCATTATTACACCAAAATAACTTAAAAAGAGCAGTGATTTATTTTGGTTAAAAATTTTGGTTTTAGTCCACGTTCAATTGGTCTCATTGCTTTTGGACTACAGTAGGGGCAGCACATCATGGAAAGCATGAATGATGGAAGACACTGCTCACCTCATGGTGGCTGGAAAACAGAGATAGGAAGGGACAGAAGTCATATCCCATCAGAGGCACTACCAGCAATGACTGAATTTCCTCCCATTAGGACCACTTCCTAAAGTTTCTAGAATCTCCACCATGAGCAAGACCAAACTTTAACACATGGGTTTTTGGGAGACACTTTTTCAAGCCATAGAAAATGTTTTGACACCAAATACTGCCATAGGCTTCATGAAAACAAGATGTTTTTATTGTGATTGGAATTATATATATATTTTAAGTTTTTTCGTGTTTTGGAATTTGACAATTTGACATGTTCAATTTCCTACCCATTTCATTTGAAGGACTCATATAATCTAATTTAGAATTAAATGGTTATAAGAAGATTATCAAGCATATAATCATAACAGTGGTGCTAGCTCTCCCAGATTCTTTTCTATTTAGTTTAGTCCTCAGCAAAATAACAACAAACATATATGTGGGTGAATCCATGGTTTCATTAATCTGTTCTACTAATGCTACGCAGCATCTACTATAACCCCACAAGAACAATATGCAGATTTATTAATTGATCCTTGTTATTTCAGATCTCCAGGTTAATAAGAGAGAGAACATGTTAAAAGGTAATTACAGCACAATGTGACACAAAGGAACTATACAATTTTAACTGATGAAAGTAGTTAGAGTTATTAAAAAGATGTGGAAAAGACATTGTTGAGATATGAACAAGATATGACATTGTTGAGCTGAATAGTAAATAATACATATGTTCCAGCCATATATGATGGAAAAAGTATTCCAGAGATAGTAAACAACATGCACAAAGAATGATTGCATCAAGCAGCCCGGTGTTAGTTAATTAAACTGATGCAACACACAGACAATATAAAGAGAGAGGACTTATGTTAACATTCATTCTTTTTGCTTTTATTTAATTCATATTAATGTATAATTCACATACCACAAAATTAAAGACTTAAAAGTGAAAAAATCAGAGGCAATTAGTGTATCACCTCTATCTGACTCTAAAACATGTCAATCATGATAAAATAAAACCCTGTATTCTCTAAGCCATTACTTCTCATTTCTTACTCTGCCTAGTCCCCAAAAACTACCCCCCTGCTTTCTACTTCTATGGATTTACTTATCTGGACATGTCATAAAAATAAAATCATACAATTTATGACATTTTGATGTATAGCTTCTTTTACTTAGCATGATTATTTTGAGGTTAGTTCACATTATAACATATATCTGTATTTTCTTTCTTTTTATGGCTTAGTAATATCTATTGTACACACATACTACGATTTTTCTATTGATGGTCATCAATGTGTACAACTTATTCAAGTATTAGTTCTCATACCAGTCTTCAAGTATTTTGATTGTATACCTAGAAGTGAAATTTTGGGGTCATTCTGTTTTACCTTCTGAGGAATCACTAACCATTTTCTACAGTGACTGAAACATTTTCAGTTACCAGTTGGGATTCTCTTTGTTCATACATAGTAGAACACTTTAACAAAAATGTTTAAATAGAGAAATTTATTGTTCCTTCATAAAAATATAGAGGCAGGTTGGGGATTATATGACATTCTGCTTTGTTTAGCAAGCCAGTCTTATTATTTTCAGATGCAAACAGACTATTTTCCACAGCTGCCTATATCTGTAAATTAAATTTTACTGATGTCCAGCTATTCCCATTCATTTATATACTCTCTATTGTGGCTTAGGCATTATATGGCAGAGTTGAGCAGATGACACAGACACTTTAGCCTGCAAAACCAAAATACTTATTCTTGGCCTTGTTACAGAAAAAGTTTGCTAAATTCTTTCTTTCTCTCTTGGCCTGTCATCTTGGGCTTCCTACTAATGGGCCTAGATGGCTTTTTAACCTCTAGTCATCATGTTCTCCATCCAACCATCAGGAATAAGGAAGAACAGAGAGAGGGCACTTTGCTTTCTTTAAAATACTTCTCCAAGGAATCTCAATTACTTTTGATCCTGCTATTATTTCCACATCCATGACTAGCTGTAAGAGCATATTGGAAATTTAGGTGGGTAGGAGCCCTTCTAAAAACTGGATTCTCTTCAGAAGGGAAAAGGAGAAAAGGCATGTTCTGAAAGACTAGATAGCTCTAGCACAGAGTCAGTATCTTAGTAGAAAAGACCATTAGCCTAGATATAGCCCTGAGCCTCAATCTTTTGCTTTTTATTAAATTTATTTATTTATTTATTCTAATTAGGTGTATATGACATCCGAATACATTTTGATTCATTATATACAAATGCAGCAAAATTTTTTATTTCTCTGGCCGTACATGATGTAGCGTCCTACCATATGTGCAGTCATACATGTACCTAGGTTAATGATGTCCATCACATTCCACTTTCTTTCTTGCCCCCATACTTCCTCCCCCTCCTTCCCCTCCCTCCCCTTTGCCCAAAGTTTCTTCATTCTTCCCATGCCCAGCCCCATTAGGGCCAGGAATATAGCTCAGAGATTGCCTCGCATGCATGAGGCTCTGGGTTCCATCCCCAACACCACACACACACACACACACACACACACAGAGATCAACCATAGCAATAGTTAAAAATACAAATAACATTTCTCACTTCTAATCCTTGACAATCAAAACCCCTAGACATGGCTCAGGAAAATGAGTCTCAGTCTTCCTGGGAACTGTAGAATCTGGATAGGCAGAACTCTTCAGGACCAGGCAAAGACTATAAGAACCAATTAGAGTTCTTCTTTCTCACTTCAAATATCTCACAGCAATTAGAAATATGTAGATCAGTAATAAATCTCTATCTTCCTTTATAAACTGAGTGATTTCTAAGTTCACTAGGTCTCATTTTCTGCTTAATTTAAAAGACTGATTAAAGTTTTACCTCTCATAATTGAGATCAATGTAGCATAATCTCTTGTTCTAATTGGATTTCCAAGGGTTTGCATTTGGAAAGGAATTGAAATTCAGGCAAGTTATCAATGGCACACTTTTCAGGATTGTGACAACCAATAGATACTATTTTTCTGAATGGGAAACACATTAAATGTTGTTTCTACATGAGTTTTAGCCAAAATAACCATAGAAGAAATAAGAATGAGAAAATTAAACATATGTTTTAATTTGGGACTAGACACAGGAGTGTCAGAGTAGAATGTATGTATACTTGCATAAGGCACTAAATAAATTTAAGAGAAAATGTGTAGTATTTCTTTCACTTATTTTTTTTAATTTGCCTACAAAAAGTGAAATAAATATGAGATTGTTTTTCTGTGAATTTTCAAAAATCTGAGTATAAAATAATGGGATAAATTAATTAAGCATGCATCTTATATTTACAAAGTCCATCACTAGGTTACAAAAAAAAGAGTAAAGAATATTATATTTCAAATAAATAGGCCCAGAAGCTTATTGATTTATTCACATCAATGTCATTCTGTTTACAAACTGTGCTCATATTTGAGCAGAACAAATGGGAACTTTTTATAAGACTTGCAAAACTCCAATGTTTAGTTTTCTTTGCTTTTTAGGCTTTTTATTTTTTAATTTTTTTTCTGATACCAGGGATTGAACCCAGGGGCACTTAACTACTGAGTCATATACCCAGCCCCTTTTTGTATTTTCATTTAGAGACAGGGTCTCACTAAGTTGCTGAGGGCCTCATTAAGTTACTAAGGCTGGCTTTGAACTTGCTATCTTCCTGCCTCAGCTTCCCAAACTGCTGGAATTACAGGCATGTACCACTACACCTGGCTGCTTTTCAATTTTTAATCTGTTTGATGTAACTATCACTCTGGTTGTATAGTTCTTTGTTTTGATAGATGCATGGATCATATGACTTCTGCTACAATCAAGACACAGAACTCTTCCATCACCCCCAAAATGATCTTGTTATGTCACTTTGAATTCATTCCTTGTAGTTTCCAGGGTAGGTAGCCTGTGAGTTTTTCTTATTAAATTTAGCATAATTCATTTAAGATTCACCCATATTAACACACATAATAATAATCTTTTCTTTTTACTGCTGAGTAATATTTACTCATATGGATAAAAATTCATTTGTATATCTATCCCCAATTGAAGGGCTTTTCAGTTGTTTTCACTTTTATCAGTTATGTATAAAGACTGTCTACACATGTACAGATTTTCACTTGGACATACATTTTTATTTCTTTGGGATCAGTAGTTAAAATATATTGTTGGATCATTAGGGTAAAAATATTATTAATTTGATAGGAAATTGCCAAACAGCTAGAGTGCCATTTGCTTTTGTACTAGCAATTTATGAATGTCCCAGTTACTTCGCTTCCTCCCCAGTTCTTGGTAATGTCAGGATTTAGATTCTCCTCTCCTGCTCTCCCCTAACTTCCTTTCCTCTGTCTTCTCTTCCACTCTCAGGTTTCACTATTGTAAATCCTTTTAATTGGCTCTGGCACACCTTTGAAATACATGTATCAAGATGCTTTCTAAATAACTTCCTTACTTTCTGGCACTTTAATATGTTTCAGCCTTATTTTATATACTTCCTGTCCCAATTCTAGATTCTTGCCCATTTTTAATTGGTCTTTTTATTTTCCTGTTTTTGAGTTTTAACAGTGCTTTTTTTTTTCTTTGATAATGTCTTTAACAGAGAAAGAATTTTTAATTTTGATGTATCCTTTGCTCATGGGTCATGCCATCGGTATTCTAAGAACTCCTTGCTCATTCAATATCAAAAATATTTTCTAAATTTTTTTTTGCAAAAACATTAGGATAGTAATTCTACATACTTAGGTATATGATTTACCAAGATATTTTTAAATTTCTATATTGTAAGGTGTAGATCAACATTTGTTTTGTATACATGAATATTCAATCATTCCAGCATCATTTCCTTAGTAGATTTTTCCCCGTTGAATCATATTTATTTATAACCTTTTCAAAAATTAGCCATATGTGTTTGAGTCTATTTCAAAGTTCTCTATTTTGTACCATTGATCAGTGTGTTTTATTTTTCATCTTTATCACTACACTGTCTTAAATACTGCAGTAAGTATTGAAGGTATTTGTGTGAGTGTTCTAGGTTTTATTTCTTTTTTAAATTCAAAATATATTGGCTACTCTAATTTCTTGTCTTTATTTGTAAATCTTACAATCAGTTTTTCAATATCATTAAATATCCTTCTAGGATTATGATTTGGAATATGTTTAATTTATAGATAATTCCATGGAATTTGACATTTTTTTACAAAATTTTCTTCCCATCCATGAAACTAGTATATATTTTTCTCAAACTTATTTATTTATTTCCATTTCTTTTACTTTTTAACCTGAAGGCTCGTTGCTTGGAATCAGTCCAGCACTAGCTTTCATTCTTATTAGTACTGTAGAATTAGGTGCTAGAATAGCCCCCTGATAATCCTCATTGCTGATATTGTCCATGTAGTAATTAGCTGTTTTTTTAATTTTATGAACATATTTTTGCATTCCATGTCTCCTAAGTGTTACATACTATTTTTGGAAGTTTTTTTTTTTTTTTTTTTTTTTTTTTACAAATCTATTGACTGTTAAGCCTAGGTTAATACCCAATAAAAACTATTATTTATTAACACTGTTTTATAGTATTCAAAGTAGCATAGGAGACAGCTAAACAGTAAGTAGATAACTGAGTACCAAACAAGCATGAAACTCCAATAGATGTTTGGGTGCAAGAACAACCTGAGATCTAAGACAAGAGGTGAAATATTTAGTGCAAAATGGAAGACGAACACAAAACAATTAAAAGAGAAAATGCCAGCCAAGTTGCTTTCTGCCATTACCCCTTCAGTTCTCTGTGGTGCTTGTGAGGCAGAGCTTTCCTATGGACAGGTTATCCATAACACCTGGAAAATGTGAACTGCACAGGACAAAAGGATAATTTCTGTCCTTTTTGGCTCTTAGATTACTATCCAATTGGATGTTATTAAGTCTCACAGGAGAGTTCACTGCTTCTGCCCTGGGCCTGCTCTCAGCTTCACTAGGACTCTATCTAATGCATCCCTTCTTTGGGGTAAAAATTTCCTGTTGTTTAAAATGAATGAATTGAACCTAACTGTTTCTGATACTCTGTACTTTATGTCCTTCCCTGTCTTATGTACAAGTAGAATTCTGTGCAGAAGTTGAATTTTTCTTTTTCCTTCCTCTTGAAGAAGTGTACATTTACTTGTGCCCATCTGTGATGCAGCACTGCTCTATGGCAAGTTCTGCTGCAGTCAAATGTGCTGCATGGAAGCTGGCTATTTCTGAGGTTTAGTGTTAAGATGTTATAATCCCAAATATAACACACTTCAAGTAACGCATCAATAATACAGGGATTATTTCACTCTCCTAAGAGTTTATAATTCTTGGCCTGACAATTTCTTTTGTCAATGTTGAGATTTTAATTCATCTGAAGTTGATTTGGTTTTCAAATTGATAAGATATAGACGTTTTATTTGAATCATTTTCTTTCTTGAAAATAAAATAATGGTATTTCTAAGAGTTGGTGGAATCTTTGGTCTGGTGGAATATAATAACATATTAACAATTGGCTTTGAAATGTGGTATCTAGTAGTGCAAATATTTGTCCCTTCTAATGCTATGTCCTGGGATTAATAAGAATATGCTGTTTCCAAGAATGGCAAGTACTCATTTGGAGCCTGGCTACATTTGAAAATGAATTTCACAGTCCAGCCAAGTTTGCCATGTTTTCTACCAAAGGATAATTAAATGGCTTCACTTTTAAGATTGTTTTTGCATTGCTTCTGGATGAAAACTGCCCCTGCATACCACTCATCCCCATGTTTTTAATTCATAAAAATGCCATTTGTACAAATAGAGCAAAGGCCCAAGGGCTTCTAAATGAGGCTGTTAATAGGAGTTGTCAATTAACTTCAGTGCATTGAATGAAATATATTATGTGCTTAATGATCTTTAATGCTCTCAGCTCAATCATAACAAAGAATCCAACATGTAGATTTGTAGCAGCTGGTGGTCTCCATTTGTCTCTTCTTTTGAAAGTAGAATATTCATTTAATAAAAGCTGCTGAAACAATGGTCTTCATGCCCTGTGTGTATTCCTGAAGTTTCTGAAAAGAAACAAACACGTGGCAGATAACATTTTTCAAGGTTTTAGTACATATTTGGTGGAAAGCAGAGAATAGGTTAGGTTCCAGCAAGTGATGGGAGAGAGTAACATGACGTGATGTTGGGAGTTTGTGGCTTTAGCATTGGTTTTTGTGGCAACTGACTTTCCTATAGTTACAGCAGAATGTGAGCAATATAGGAAAACACCTATAGGAAAGATACCTGCACATAGACTTAAAAACTGTCAACTATGATTGTGCCAAATATAAGAGGGCTAACATAGAGTGAGGGAAACAACAGAATATTATATAAGAAACAAATATGAGAGATATAAAATTCCCTGAAATAGACTAAAAGATGGTTGTGCAGTTAGTATGAAAAAGATAGAGTTACTCTTTAGAGAGTCCTCAGCTAATTTCTTATTTACTTGTAAACCAAAATTTAGATCTTTCATTTTAGAATACACTCGTATAAGTGTCACATGTCTAATGCAGTTAAATGTCAAAAGTAAAAAATAAAAATAAAACATCTGTTGTATAGGGCACATACATGATCCTCAAATATAGGAGGCCTTTGTCAATATTAAAAAAGATTTATCAACTGAGTTGTATAAGATATTGTGTGGCAATTTCTAGCGGGGCTTCTAGTTCAGGATAATAAATGAGTAGCTATTTCTCTCCTTTACTTCAAAATTACCTCTGAAAGAAAAAAATAAAAGATAAGTCATTCATATATGTGCCAAGAATGGGAAGTGAGAACATCAGTGGATTAGAGATTTGACAAGTTTCTGGAAGATGGAGAGTGGATTGAATCATGGTAGGCAATTTGGAATGACCACAGTCCAGTCTGGCTGCTGAAGGCTGTTGTACAAGTAAGAACTGGCAAAGCCACCAGGTAACGACAGACCAGAATTCACAGCTTGACAGATTATGAGTAGTAGTGATGACAAAGGCTAAGAAATTAAAGAAATGTCTATCTGGAAAGATTTCTTCCAAAATATGATGAATATTACAGCAAAGACACTTCCTGCAAAAAAAAAAAAAAAAAAAATGGAGGAGGAGGAGGAGGAAGAGGAGGAGGAGGAGGAGGGAATAAACTGCTTAGAGAAATGCTGGTGCCATAGGAAAGTTTTCCTTATTTTGCTTTTAGAGTAAGAAGTGGGAGAATTGAAGAGGCCAAACCTGTGTTTTCTACACTCAAACAACCTATCCTGAAACCTGGCAATGTGATAGACCCAATCCACAATTGACAGAAATTATACTGCTCAGATAAAGATGGCTGACAAATGAACTAGGACTTCTCAGATGACAAAGAAGACTATCTTCCTGCTCCTAATTCATACATATGGATAGGCAGACATGTTAGGGCATTACATTGTTAGAGTAACAGAATACATACATCCCTTTTAAAAACAACATTGGATTTTGACAATTACTAAATAAATAACAACAATGAAAAAGAGAAACATATTCCGTTTTGTGTAAGACTAGGAAATATAATGAATTACAATGTATGAAGATTAGAATATAGGATGGAGTGGAATCTAGCATAAAAACTTGAAATAAATGAAAACAGAACAGAACTCCTAAGAAGGAAATAGGAATAAATATTCCAATTCAAGCAACATGCAACTGCAAAGCTTCAGGTGGAGAATATCAGGTGCTTCATGTATGAAGATGTGAGGAAAAAAAAAAAAGAATAGCGTTACCTTAGACTAAGTGGAGAGAAGTGATGGGAAAGGAGGGGAGGGGATGAGAGGATAGGAAGGATAGTAGAATGAGATAGACATTATTATTACTGTGTGTATATATGTGGCTGCATGACCAATATGATTCTGCAACCTGTACACTCAGAAAAATGAGAAATTATATCCCATCTGATTCAAATGTATGATATGTCAAGGTCATTGTACAGTCATGTGTAAATAATTAAAGTAAATAAAAAATTAAAAAAAGAGAATATCAGGTGCTTAATGGCGAGGTGAGGGGTAGGGTTAGATCAGGGTAATTTAAGGTCTTCCTTACATTCTCATATCTCATTTGTTAAAATGAATTCTCTTTCACAGCCCAATAAATATTTAAGTCCTAAAAAAAGAGTGGATATGCCTAGCTTGAGAAGAAAGAAAATCATGTACTACTACTTTATAGAAAAATTTGCAGACTGAAAAGTATTTTTTTTTTTTACTTCTGGTGATTGCAGATCAGTTTGGTATAGAACATTTTATTTATTCATAAACAAAAAAAGGACAAAGTGAAATCAAAGAGACATTGGTAAATTTCCCAGAGTTTTAGTTGAAAACCTCTGATGCTATAGTATGAATGGGTGTCCCCCCAAATTCTTGTTGAATCCTAATCTCCATGGGGTTTTGAGAGGTAGATGTTTTGGTAAGTTATTTAGATATTTCTCAAAAATAGGATCAATGCCTTTAAAGTAGATTGAAGCATGTTTGGTGTGCTGCTTCTGCCACGTGAAGGCACAAAAGCAAGGTGCCATGTCTGAAACTTTTATTAGACACCAAATCTACTGGGGCTCTGATGTTGGACCTCCTAGATGCCAGAAACAAAAGCAATTAGTTTCTCTTATTTACAAATCATCTAGTCTAAATTATCTTGTTATAGCAGCCTGAATAGACTAAGACCAAAAAAATGAAGCTGTAGGGAAAAAACCTTATTTTATTTTATTTGCCCTAAACCTCAGCCTAAAGCCCAGATGCACGTCATCTGAGGTCATGAGATGTACTGTGGCAACTGGCCCTACGTCACTGCCTGACAAAATCTGAGGCTAACTCCTTTTGTAGCAGGAAAATATCATAAAGAACTTCAAATTAATTATTTGCTTTATTTCAACTCAGATCAGTTATCTATTACAAATCCATAATTATGTTCTCTTTGAGGACTGTGACAATACTACCTAAAATTACAACACTTTCCCCCAGATTTGCTGTATTTTTCTACTTAGGCCTTGCTGATAGCACATAAATCACTTTCATTTTTAGATTGTTTCCTGTCTCTCTCACTACAGTGTACACACTGGGAAAGCAGGGGTGGTTTGTTTGTTACTGTATCCCCCAAATCTAGGTCAGTGCCTGGCCTGGAATTATTTGACAAATAAAAAATATCCATTGCCATTCATATGATATGCCATTCATGTGGTTACAGGACTTGAGAGAAATACATCAACAGTCTAACAGTGATTACATCTTAGTGGGAGACTGTAATTTTGTTTCCAGAGTTTTTTTTTTTAATTTCCATGTATTCTACCATTGCCACATATTATTTCTGAAAGTGTCTTATAAATATATTATTTTGTTGAAAGCCACTAAAATAGAAAATATCAAGTTTATTCCCCCTTACAATTTCAATGTTCAAACTCAGAAATAAATTACAAAAAATTACATGTGATCTTTTAGTACAGTCATGCTGGTATAATCACATAATCTCCTGTGTTCTCCATTTTGACACACTATAAGCTGGCCAGGTTATATGACTGTGGTGATGGCACAGAGCCAGGTTAGCCAGACTGTGAATTACTCCCTCCAGCCTGTTCATACAGTCCAGGATTCTATTATGTTGCACAATGCCTGAAAAATACAGACACTGTTAAGACAGAAAGAGGCTTTGTTCCTGACATCTAGTTCATGGGCTCCTACGTGTTCTAACATCCAATGTCCATTTTTCTCCATAGGCATTGAGCATTGTAAAATATTTAATTTAATTGAAAATAAAACGTGTAATTAATAACCAGTGATTAATCATATTTAATGTCTTACCAATAGATGGCTTCTGTAACTTCATTGAATGGCTATAATTATAGCATACAATAGAAGAACATAAAGTTGGGAGTGGACCAAAACGTTGGAATAGAGAAATTCAATTTCCTGTTTGCTCCAAGGCATGAAAACAAGAAAGCAGACAGGCAGCTTCTCAGCAAGGGAATTAGGAATCCTGATATTCCCATTAATGGGCAAATGCACAAGTTTCTTCTGAGTGTTAAGGAGACCACATCCTGTCACTTGTGGAATGTTATCTCTTCCAGCAGTGGAAGAGATAAGAATGTGTTGCAAAGAGGTCTGGGCAGTGCCCCCAGTGTGGAAAATAGTAGGAGCAAGAACCTAAGCCCTTGGAGCAATGATGGGGTAGAGATGGCAGCAGTCAAGGAATCCACAGAGCAGACTAATACTAGCAGATAGTATTGAGAGAAGAAATTCCCCACCTGAGGAGTCTGACCAGGCAGTAGCATGGCCACAGGAGAGGGAGACACCAGTCATGGCAGGAGAGGTGGAATCTTCAGAAAAGTGGGTCTGGACATGTAGAATCTGTGGGTGAATGTAGGAGACCAACCTTGCACGTGACTGAGTCACACTCCCTGGCTGGGTGCTGAGGTGCTCAGTGGCAGAAATGTGGCAGAGCTTTCACCAGACTTCTTGGGTTCGAGGGTCAGTGTCTTCTGCATGGGTGTGTCTTGCTACAGCCCCATGGGTGAAGCTATGCTCACCTGTTCCTTTGTAATATAACCCCTTGCCCTGTTTAGGATAGAATCTTCCATGGAAGTGCCTTGTGTGTGTCCCCTGCCCTTACTGTGCCCTTGGGTGTGGCCTACCCAGGTGCCAGTCAACCTGCTGACAGTGGACAACATGAAGATGGACTCAGCCCCCTGAAACCTGACCCCTTGCCTCATTTGAATAGCTTCTCCTCAATAAAAGAGGGTCAGCACATGTTCTCGCTCTCTTTCTGCGAACCCTTAAGGTCAGAGGAGCCATCACAGCGACCCCAAAGAAAAAGATATTTGTGTCTCTTGTGTGGTTATTTTGTGCAGCCCAATTACTCCAGTTTAACTGGAGTGAACCCTGAGACTTTTAGTCGCGAGAACAAAAACTCGGCTGGTGAATGTCCCAATTCTGCGGCTTCAGTGGGAGTTACTGGGGTGAAGGTTTGGTATGAAGGTCTCTCAGGTCTCACCTGTCAAGATCAGAGGGGCTGAACTGCAATGGACATTGGGGACCAGACATGTAACATCAGGTGTGTAGCTTTCAGAATCTGTTTACCACTTTATGGAACAAATTTTGTGGGTCATTAAATTCATGATGGCATCTTCACTTAAGAATTATGATGACCCAGTCACTGAGCCACCATAGAAGACTCAGTATCCTCCCCCTTGAGCTCCCTTGCTTCCCAATACTGTATCCCCAATCCACCTTCTCCCACATCTGCTTTCTGAAGAGGAAGTTTCATTGGTCATTTCCACCAGGGAAAAGGAATCGTACTGTACGTTCACTATCCAGAACCTGCACTTTCTCTACCCCTTTGCTGATGCAAGTAAGGATGAGGATCTGCTTCCTGCTGGCACAGAAGATTAAATCCATTAAAAAAAAAAAACAGAAACTAGTGAAAGCATTTAAGGAGAAATTTACCTGCAATGGTACTGGAATTGAGAATCCAGAATATAGAGAAGAAATTCAGCTACTGGGTAAATAGCACAAGAGCAGAGATTGGACTGATCAAGGATGATCAGCTGAAGGTTCATGGGTTTTCAATGTGTGTGGCTCACTGAAGCTTAAGTGAGGATTTCCTTGCAATGAGTACAATTGCTCGTGTCCCTTGTCACAAGTTTAAAGCTCTCACAGCTTTTGTTATGTAACCATTTTGGATCCACTATAAACTTGGGACTAATATAACTCCTTCATGCAATAAACTGAAAAAAATCTATGCAGTCTAGTCTTGAAGTTTCTCATTTAAACAGACATCAGGCAGTAGGTGCCTTGCAGTGTCCACCCTGAAACAAAACAATAATATGATGTTTCAGCAAAACCCAGAGCCCCAAGATCACAGGCATCTGTTTCTGGCCAGAAGCTCCTTAGCTCTCCCTGAGCAGAGTCCCCTGCCCTAAGAGTGTCATGACCTGAACAATAAAGAGAGGATGAGATAAGGCAACAACAGCAGCTGTACCACTAGAGGGAATTTTTGGTAATAAAAAGAGCTCATAGTGTCTCTAACCTGATCAGGTGGGCAGATTTCAGAGACTACCTTCCTTCTAGTGAGATGATGCAGCATCTGGCTTTCCACCAAGGTCTTCTTTTGGACTAGACATTTTCTAGCCAAGGGGTGTCCAAAACACCAGAATGTGAAGCCAGCCGAATATTGATACTGGCGTTGAGAATCAGGTTTGAGTCCCGTTCCCCAAGGTGCTGAAGATTGAACACCCAAGAAACACTGAGGCAATGCAAAATGTTTTATTTAAAGGAGACAGAGAGAGGCAGACAGAGACTCCTCTACAGAGGAGGGCTTCCAAGTTGGTGCCTGAAGGAGTGTGGGTGTCCTGCCTTTTTTATGGATTTCAGATTTTCTTTGTTCTCATGCCCCCCTCCTCCGGATACATTGCCTATGTGACCAGTGACCAAAATGTGGAGTGACCAGCGTCAGGAAGAGAGTCATCCAGGGGTTATTCATTAACAACTTCATGTAGGGAGGAACAATTCGCTGGAGGCAGGTAACCGGGGCAAAAGTTTGGAGGAGAGGGAAGTGCTCTGGAGGTATTAGCATTTTATTTCCTCTTGAGTATGTCCCATCTTCCTGACACAATCATTCACTACCTACACTGTCCTTTGCCCCCCCATCCTCAATATCAGTTAATTTTTTTGAGGGAGGTACTGGGGATTGAACCAAGGGCACTCAACCACTGAGCCACACCCCCAGCCCTATGTTGTATTTTATTTAGAGACAGGGTCTCACTGAGTTGCTAAGTACCTCACCATTGCTGAAGCTGGCTTTGAACTTAGGATTCTCCTGTCTCAGCCTTCCTCCTAAACCGCTGGGATTACAGGCATGTGCCATCATGCTTGGCATCAGTTAAATTTTTGAAAAGGGAACAAATACAAGCTGTTGTTATCAGTCCTGTAACTAGCTATAGAGCTTGCAACTCACCTGCAACTCACTAGCTAACCAGTGCCAAGTGAAGTAATAAATTGGTTTATGGTTTTCTTTTTAACTTCTAGTTTTAATATTACGTAATGTATTTAAAACCTGATATAAATAAAACTTGTTTTCAGGGGAAAAAAAAAGCTTTATTGACTTATACAGCTAGATACATTATCTACAATTTTTTTTTAAATACGAGCAATATCTTCCAGATTAATGTTAATGTTTTCATGGGTACTTCCATCTGTGAGGACAGGTCTTGATTCTTATTCTCCTCTCTGCCATCCTGCATAGGCTATGAAATTTGGGTTTCCCTTGAGTGAAATGAGCTGTCTGAGAAAAATGGCAAAAAAATCACACAACACAGAAATAATTTTGAAAAGTGAGGGTGAGACAGTGTTGTGACCTTAGTGGTCCTGTTTCCACACTGGAAGAAGAGAGAGAGAGAGGAGCCCAGTTTGCTTTATTTATACAAGGGGCTTCAAAGGATTTCAATGGAATGTTCTTTTGCCAAATAAAGTAGGAGGGGGGCAGTCCAAGCCCAACAGGTAATGCCCTAGTCCAAAGCTACAGAGCAATCTCTCTAGTCCAGCGAAGACTGAGGTCATCATGTGATTTGCATAATAAGCCACAAAATGACTTGCAGTGCCAAACCAAAATCTCCTTGGCTCCAAGGCCCAGTAGAGGCTATTCAAATAGCCCAGAGGTGGCCCCCTACAGAAGGCCATTTGGAAATTAGATGAAGTAAACTTCTCAGTCCAATTTATAGAATACTGTCATTTAGGCTTCTGACCACCACCCTTTCATTACTCTTCCACATCACATACTGGCAAAGTCTAGAAGATGACACAAGGAGTGGAAAGTGTTTCCATAAGGAAATGCCTATTGCATCTGGGGTCTAGTGATCCTCCAAGAAAAGGTCAGCTCCCATCTGATTGATCATTCTACATTTAAGCTTATCAGTCAGAAAAACCGTAGCCTTCTAATCACTCTCAAATGTATTTATACAAAGTGAACCTAAAGGAAAGAAAGATGGAAGAGAGTAAGGGAGGGAGCAGAAGAAGAAGAAAGGAAAGAAAGAATAAAAGCAAAGTCTCTCCAAGTCATTTAAGGCATTTTAACAAAGCTCCTAACATGAAAGTTGTAGAACAAAGCAAATTCCAAAAACACAAATACATCACAGACTAGATGAATATGTCAACAGTGTGTTTTAATTTACATGCACAAAATATATTTCATTGATGAAAATAATAGGGTGCTATTAAAAAGCGAAAAATTTGTATTAAAATGAGCAAAGTATTGAAAAAGAACTATTATAGGGCTGGGGATGTGGCTCAAGCAGTAGCGCGCTCGCCTGGCATGCGTGCGGCCCGGGTTCCATCCTCACACCACATACAAACAAAGATGTTATGTCCGCCGATAACTGAAAAATAAATATTAAAATTCTCTCTCTCTCTCTCTCTCTCTCTCTCTCTCTCCCTCTCTCACTCTCTAAAAAAAAGAAAACAAAAGAAAAAGAACTATTATAAAAAGTAAACAGAATGAGGTAAGAAAAAGTCGATATATTTCAGTAGGCAATCAAAAAAGATGAGATTGATTTTATGTGAGGAAAAAGTGTAAAAAAAAATTTAATTAAAATAAAAGGCAAATCAGACAAAGGGGCACAACCTACCAGTAAGCATCCTAGTAAAATCAAGGAAAACAAAGGAAAGGAAGAAAGAAATAATAGAAAATTTCCTGGAACTGAAGAACTTCAGGTATAAACTGAAAGAGCCATAGTGTTCCTGTTGCTTATTCCCATGAATGAAATAAACCCATCATTAGTATTAGCAAAGTAATGGGTAAAAATCTAATTTGCTAGAGGAAATAATACTTAATAAGATTCAAAACTCATTATCTAAAGTATATATTAACATGTTAATGTATAAAATCTTTTTTTATTGTTGTTTTATTTTGTGTTTTGGTACTAGGGATTGAACTCAGGGGTACTCGAACACTGAGCCGTATCCCCAGCCCTATTTTGTATTGTAATTAGAGACAGGGTCTCATTAAGTTGCTTAGCACCGCACTTTGGCTGAGGCTGGCTTTGAACTTGTCATCCTCCTAACTCAGCTTCCTGAGCCACTGGAATTACAGGTGTGCACCATTGTGTCAGGCCCTTATGTATAAAAATCTTAATTTTATGGAGGAAGAAAGAATATTCTGCAAGATTTAAAACTGAATATAAAAAATTCAACACTTATTTAAAAAAAAACTTGAATTAAACTAAGAATGGGAGGAAATGTCTCTAATATACTAAAAACAATTTAAATATTACCCCATTCTAAAAGTGACCTTTTATGATAAAAAAAACAAAATATAGTTAGAAATAACTTTGTCATTATATTTAATTTGCAATTCTATTAGGCAATGTTAAAAAAATTAAAAACTGGAAAAATTGTGAACATAAAATATTATATCTTGTAAATTAAATATTATGGTTATTTGTATAGAAAGCACATGATAATACAGAACAAACAATAACTATAGAATTCAGAAATATAGTGGAAACATTTTAACAAGTAAAACTTTTTAGTAATTTTTAAATACTTTTATGTACTTGTAGTTTAAGAATTATAATTACTCAAGACTGAGCAAATATAAATTTGCAATGACCTTATGGTGAAAATGTCAAAGTGCTATTAAAGGGCTTGGAAGAAAAGTAATATAATTATGAGATATATCCACATATATACAAAGTTTTGCTATTATAGTGATGTGATTTGCCCAAAAGTAAACCTAAAAAATTCAGTGTTATTTCAATCACAGAGCTAATTAGACTAGAAATCTAATTCTTAAAGTAATTTGAAAAAATTAATGACCAATCCAAAGTGAACAAATATTTAGGAAAATGGGAACTTATAGAGACTGTTGATAGTTTCAGTTGGTATAGTTACTTTGCAGAAGAGGTTTGTAAGATCAAGTCAATTTTCAGATGAACATAAGTATCACCTGAGATTACAACATAGCTTTTTAGATGCTTAAGAAGTCTATGATCTAATTACGAAATTGTTTATAATAACAAACGGCTGATCAATATAAATATCCATCAGCAGAAGAATATATATATATATATAAATAATATATTATGGTATATTCATAAGGTATAAACCAGAGAGCAACTCAACTAAATAAAAAAGAGAAATATATCATATGGGAATGAATAGGCAAGATCCAGAATGATATATAAAGCATGATAGATTTAATGGCATGAAAAACAACAATAAATACTGTTTATAGATATGTACAAATGTAACATGCTGTGAAAACATTTAATGCAAAGACCCACATCATTTTTATAATGGTGGTTATCTCTAGGAGAAAAAGTACATTGGGACGGAAAGGAATATAAAATGTTTTTTATCAGTCACATTTGACTTCAAAATAGTTTGGAAAGAATTTGTTAAACATAAGAATTGATTATATATGTTTATTATAATACTCTATTATTTTCTGAACATGAGAAACTTTTAATTAAAATTGATCAAAAGATATACTTGAGTTATTATTTTCCTAGTTTCTACTTTAAACTATTTAAAACACATTGCTCTTTTGGTTGCATTAAAGTCCTTTTGTAAATTAGGTTTTATACAAAAAGTAGCTAAACATTACCAGATGGGGAGGAGTTGAACATTAGGTCTATAATGACAGCAATTAAAGAGAGAGCTTTAAGATATTTTATAGGTAGTGCATTCTCTGTAATGCAAGGAAAAAAATAATAGACAGATGTCTCATTAGCTAATGCACCTCGTATATTTTTCTTCTGTAATTTTTTGACAGCATCACCCAGCATCCCAAATAAGCATAAGAATGAGTTTGGTTGTGAAATGAAACAAAATATAGAGGGTTTGCTATGGCTATCTTTCAATCTGGACAGATGACATTCATTCACTGGAAAATATATTGGGCTTGGTTAAAATTGCATGGTGATTTAAATAGGCTTGGCATGACTCCAGGGCCACTGGAGGGTTGTCTTCAGCTTTTGAGACTGAATTTCCTGGAGGTGTTCCTTGGACTGGTGTGACTTGGTTTATCTCTATTCATAACATTATCATTTTTTTACATAATCCCATGTATATCAATAATTTTCTAATTAGAATATAACAGCAGCTATTTAGTTTCAAATCTCCAGGAAAGTGTCACCTTGTCAGGGATTTTTAATGTGCATTGATAACTAAGAAAATGGATGTTCTGAGGCCATATAACATGAAGGAGATGAATTTATTGCTGTTAGTGAGGACTTTGACATCAAGAAATAGTTTTCTGCTTATAGTCTATATACTTCTCAGGCTCTATAGTGCTGAGTTGATCTTGTTGCCCTTGCCTATTCTGAACTTTCAGAGATATAAATCATCTCTATTTTAGATTCATAAGTTTTATACTTTTTCTTTTCATCAGGGATATTGGAGTTGAAATTAGTTTCATTAGAATTTCTCCAACAGTGCTTGATGAAAAGCATTATCAGTCTTTCCATATTATTAGTGTATTCGAAATGAAACATTTTGAGGAATTGAAATGAATGATGGATGTATATACAGTATTGGTTAAAACAGTTGCTGGAAATGGCCTTGCCACATGCCTGAGAAACAGGAAAATCCAGTAACTTTGATCATATGTTAAATGCACACATACAGTAAGTAAATAAGAGATAAATAAGTAACTGTGACTTTAAAAGTAGTGATAAAGTTTGGTTATTTTCATTAGCCAATGAGTCCATCAAGCAGGAATACTTGAAATCTGGTATATTAAATTA
Organism: Marmota marmota marmota; assembly: GCF_001458135.2. Taxonomy (NCBI): domain Eukaryota; kingdom Metazoa; phylum Chordata; class Mammalia; order Rodentia; family Sciuridae; genus Marmota; species Marmota marmota. The sequence goes on along the minus strand of NW_026000170.1, from coordinate 9,473,121 downwards.
CTATGTCTAAATTTTTGAGAAAGTAAAGTGATATTTGCAACTCAAATGTGTATGGAAAGCAATAGTAATGGAAAAAGCATGAACCTTACAGTTAGGAAAATTATGGTGACTTTTTGGCTTAGGTGTCACTGTTCTATTTCTGTTGAGTTTTGTCCACTGTTAATTGTACGATGATATTTTAGTGATTGTCATGAGGATTTCATTGTCTGATGTACATTCAATTATCTCTAATTTTGTCAGGCACATAGTAGGGGACTCACAACTATTTTTGAAACAATGGTATTCATATACACAAACATTCATGAATGCATGAATAAGTAAAAAGGGTATGGTCTTGCACAAAAGTGGTTAATAAGTATTTGTTACACTTCTATTCCTTCTGGCTTCAGAATAGTTATGATCATTAAACACGTGAATATATATATATATATTTATTTAATATATATATCTAATATAATAATAATATATATAATATAATAATATATATATCTAATATAATATATTTAAATATATATATTTAAATCTTAAAGAGCTACTGAAAAAAAGTGTCAGCTTTCTTTCAACATCGTTGCACACACGCCCGCATAAACATGTCTTTATCTAGCAGTCTGTAAATGCATACTTGCTTCTAAATTATTGTACAACAAAATACTTAACCACTTAGCATGGCAAAGACAAATGTGTAGTAGGTTAACAGCAAGTTGAATATGTGGCTATTATTTAATGTATCTAAAATTAAACTATTCATTATACTTCCCATCCACTCTGAGTCCCAGAGTATGTCCAATGTATGAGATATAATTCAGCATTCAATTCTAGACGCTTATAAAATTCTTTTGTCTAGGTACATCTGCCACCTCCAACTTTCTGATACATTACAGTTCTCTGATAGTAGAGCTATAACTTCTCTTATGCCATAGCACAAAGCTAAATATGTCTATCAAATTACATTAGTTAGGATGATGTGAATTAATATTCCCTGGTATGTCCTTTCTTATTATCAAGTGAACAATACTTTTACCTGTTATTGTTACTATCATCATGCAAATATTCAGGGAAATCAAAATAACCTAGCTATTTATAAAAGACATACCTGAAACAAAAATAGTATCAAAAACTTGGAAAAACAGATATAATTCACTATGCAAAAAATAACAAAATACAGTGGAAAAGCTATGAATATGACATAAAATAAAAGTTTAAAAGAATTTAGTGAAATGAACAAAAATTTTTGATTGATAAAAGATAAATTCTGCTGGGTACAGTGGCACATTTCTGTAATCCCAGCAGGTCCCAAAGCTGAGGAAGGAGGATTGTGAGTTCAAGACCAACATCAGCAACAGTGAGGCACTAAGCAACTCAGTGAGACCCTGTCTCTAAATAAATACCAAATAGGGCTGGAGATGTGGCTTAGTAATCAAGTGCCCCTGAGTTCAATCCCTGGTACCCTAACCACTGCCCCTTCCAAAAAAAAACGATAAACTCCACTGGAGAGGTATATAAGTTAAGAACTTTTAAGAACTTAAGAAATGCAAAGAAAATATATATGATCACAGAAATTTCCTCAGAAAATAAAAGAACAAGATAAGAAATACAATCATCCTGTTTCTATACAGATGCATAGGTACATTTAGATATGAATCTTGTATGTATTTGGGTAAGATCAGACTCATTTCTCTGAAACTTCAAGTAGTACTGATGGACCAAAAAGTTTCAAAATACAAATGTAATTAGGTTAGAGTCAGTGGTTCAGAAAGACATAATGATCTTCAGCTTCCTTCTGGGGTTCACAGGCTTCACTTCTTGCTACTCATGCTTAACCTTCTGTTGTGGCTAGGGACATGAGATAAAGCCTGTGTGAGTAGACCAAGCTTACCTGGTCACACAGGTTAGAGACCCTGACCATTCAGCTGCTGGCAGACCAGGCCCATTATGTGCGGTTTCCATGACTGCATAATGGTTAGTAATCACTCATTCTCATCATGTAACTGATAAAAATAACATCAGATGAGTTAGGGTAGAGATTATAACAAAGCCTATAGATAACATAAAGTATAGGATATGCCTTTTATTCTTAAGTGTGGGATTTTATGAAGAAGCTTGGGATTCCCAAGTATCACATGCCCAGCAGGATACCAAAGATTTGCTACCTTAAATTTATATGCTCACAGATATCTGAACAGAAAAGATAAACAAAATAAAATATGTAAGGTACAACTATGTCCCACATACCATTGAAGATATCTTTTATGGTATAGCTGGATATATGAGTGTTAGACACTGCTAACATTTTTGGAGAAGGCACAGTAAAACTGCATCCATTCATTGCTGAAGGCCAATGGAGATTAACATCTTTAAAAAGATGCTCTACACTTTTGAATAATTTGATGTGTTAAAGTTTAATAATGTATCACAGCTGGAGGCCACAGTGGTTTTTTTTTCATTGATTTAATAAACTTTTTAAAAAATAATTTAAATGAAAATCAATTATTTTGACAGAATATTAAAACATGTTAGGAAGTACAGTAAAGATATTAAATTAATTAGACCTTTCATTCTGCAAATCTCTAAAATTAGTGAGATAAACAAATTTTTAAAAATCTTAAATATGAAATGAAGAAACATTTCAGAGTGTAGTACTTTCTTTCGGGTAACTTAAAAGACAGTAACCAAGAAACTGTTGTAATTATGATTGCCCATTAATGTGGGCCTTGAGATAAGAACATTCTTTGTGAAAAATATGGGCTTTGAGACTGCCAACATTACTTCTGTGAAAGGGAAAAAACCCTGGGAATTATGTTTTTGTATGATCCTGGATTTTTTGATCTCATGTATATGATTTGCATCCTTGCTAGAAAAACAACAAAATAAAACAAACAAACAAACAAACAAACAAAAAAGAGAAAATAATGAGAAGGAAAAAAACCCTCAAGTTCATATTACCACTGTTGCTGGATTCTCATCCCTAGAACCTCTGTGGTCTTCTGATGCTCAGCAAGTGTCCATAAGTGTGTACTTACGGGTATTTGAATTCAACAGAATAGTCCATTTATAAGAAAACACCCACATGCATGACCCACTGTACATATGCACACTCACAAATACACATGACACCCCAATAACTGCCCAAACACAGGATTTATTTGATATAATCTCTTTAAAAAACTCAATAAAGGGGGGCTGGGCATGTGGTTCAAGCAGTAGCGCGCTCGCCTGGCATGCGTGAGGCCCTGGTTCGATCCTCAGCACCACATACAAACAAAGATGTTGTGTCCACCGAAAACTAAAAAATAAATATTAAAAAATCCTCTCTCTCTCTCAAAAAAAAAAAAAAACCTCAATAAAGCCAAAATTGAATTTAACAGGTTGTAATAAAGCTAATCACACTAGGATAAGTAATACTGTGATTTTAAAAATACTAGCAACAAAAGTAGAATATTTGAAGAGAAAGTAGAAAGAAAACCCTCAGAATTCCAACCTAAAGGATCTAGCCAAAAAGAAACAATCTGGAGAATTTATAGTCTTGAAAATATCCATTAGGGAATTCGACACTGCCCATCCCCATTCCACCCTCAAAAGGTGACTAGAGGTAAACATAGTTGTGTGTGTGTGTGTGTGTGTGTAAGGAGAGAGAGGGATAATCATCCCTCACTATCCATGGGGGATCATTCCATAACCTCTTCTGGATACCAAAAGTCACAGATGCTTTAGTCTCTTATATAAAATGACACAGTATTTGCATATAACCTGTAAATATTCTCCTGTATTATTTATCATACCTAATACAATGTAAATGATATGTTGTTGTATTTAATCATTAGTGAATATAGTTACATAGTAGTTATATTGCTTTGGGAATAAAGACAGGGAAGTTTATATGTTCAGTATAGATGTGGCTGTTTTCCTTAATGTATTGGTTTTGTAGGTATAGAACTCAGATATGGAGGGCAGACTGTATATGAAAACCACAGTAGAATTAAAGAATTAAGACAGAAGCAGAAAATAAGACTTTCTTAAAGTTATGCTATGAATTGAACACATTTTGTAAACTTTTCATTCCACTGTAAACATTAAAACATTGTATACTGAATGTTTTAAATTTAAAAAAAAGGTTTAAAATGCAAGAAAAAATGAATTTCCAGGGATTAAAGTAAAAAAAAAATCACCACGTTAAACTATGATTGGAACCTGAAGCTACATAAAATAAGAAGTGAACATAGCAGCCTGGTTCTTAACATATGTGTACAATATGGGAAGCCTGTGTATTGCAGCCTGTGTATTGCAAGAGGTAAAATTGGATCCACTGAAGAAAGTTTGCAATTGCCTATTCATGGATAGAACTAAAACAATTTTAGATCTTATCATCTCCCATATCCACTCCCACTCCTGCTCAAACTATAAACCAAGTTAAAAGAAAAGCCACAGATTGGACAATTGTTATGATTATTGTAATTGTAATATTATCATTGTATGGGTTATAAAAGGATACTTATAATCAATGAAAATAAGGGGAAAAGCGATTAAAAAATAGTAGTTCAAGAATATAAATAAAACATTCACAGAAGAGGAAATCCGGCTGTGTTTCTATTTACCTTCTCAGGTTCAAGGAATTGGAAATTGCTGAATAATGACATGCCATTTCCAGCTATCATACTTTTAAATTGGCTATATAATCTTTTAGTTTTAACTAGGATGTGAGGAAGTAAACATTCTCATGACACGCTAGGAGCTGTGTATATAGATGACTTTTGCTGTATACAACTTATAAACGAACTTTCAAAAGCTACATGAAATAAATATATTTTAGAAAATGACAAATTAATTCAAGATTCAGAGAACAGACTAATAGATCAACTATGTTAGAGGAAATTGAAAATAAGCATAAGAATGCTGCGAAAATGTAGTAGGCTTACAAAAGTTCAGAATCATTTTTTGATTAAACCATCCAGTATAGAATATTTGTTCAATATGTCATATTAACTATTCATAATGCACTTATTTCCCCATAGGATATATAAGGTCAGCTATGATACAAAAATTAGAGAAATAATACACAAAACTTATAAAACAATATTATTTATAGAAATCCAAATATCCCAAATACAGTTTTTAATTTAAATTTCAATATATTATAATAAATAATCATAAACAGGAGATTATCCTAGTGATAAAATGGTATTTCTATATTTTATTGTATTATAAACTGTTATATTAAAAGAATAAAACATACTGTAAATATAATCTCAGTAGTTGAAAAGCTATATAATATAGTTCAACACTTAACTTTTTTAGAACCTCATGATATGCTAATAAAATCAGTAAAAATGGCTAAATATTTTCACATATATAGCTAGATACATATATAAAATAAATATGCATCTATCATCTATCTATATATAATTTCAGCCAAATTTATTGTAAAAGATCAGACAGTAAAATAATTTTAGCTGTGTTTCATATTCAAATTTGCTCAATATTGCTGTATAAAAGTACTTATGGATGATATGTAAATAAGTGATGATGGCAGAGTTCCAAGGAAACCTTACTTATTTATAATAACCAGCAACTGGGAATTTAGTTCATGGGTCCTAGTTTGCTAAATTCTGCCATAGAAACTCTGTTGAGACTTAAACTCATGCATGAACAATTAGAAATATTGCCACAAAATTTAGGAACAATATATAGAAACACATTTTCTTAATCCATTTTAGTTGCTATATGAAAACACTCTAATTTAGGTCAGTTATAAACAACAGAAATTTTGTTTCTCCCAGTTCTGGAAGCCAGGAAATCTTAGATCAAGGTAAATTTGTTGTTTGAGAGGGCTCTTTACTCGTGACAGCTACTTTCTTACTTTAACTTTCCTTGGCAGAAGAGCAGAAGGATTTTTCTTGAATCTCTCTGGTAAGGGGAAACTAATTCTACTCCATGTGGCTCTGTCTTCGTGATCTAATCGTTAATTAAACCATCCAGTATAGAATATTTATTTAATATGTCATATTAACTATTCATAATGCATTTATTTCCCCATAGGACATATAAGGTCAGCTCCTAATATAATCAACAAGAGGTCAAGAATTTCAGCATATGAATTTGGGAGTGACATAATCCCAAAGAGCACAACCCCAATGACCTACTTCCTCCAGCTATCCCTCATCTCCTACAGTTACCACCCAGTAATCATTCAAACTATTAAGGAAGCAAATGGATGAATGCAATGATTATGTTTCAGCTCTCATAATCTAATCATTTCACCTCTGAACATTTCTTCATTAACATGTGAGTTTTTACAGTTATCACTTCATATCCAAACCATAACATATCCTTATATCTAAGATCAACTCTACCACTCTATACTCGTTTCATGTATTATCCCAGTTTTGTTCTAAATAGTTGACATCAAAGCATTTTGGCCAACTCCAAGACAACCCAGTGTTTGCTATTTTCTCCAATAAAAATGTGTGTGTGTGTGTGTGTGTGTATATCTTATATTTTGAATATACTTTTCATGTTTCTGTGATATTCTAGGTCTAAATTCTGTTATGCCAATGTTGTTTCAATTAGCTGTGACCAAAATTTCTGACAGGAACAGTGTAGAGGAGGAAAGAATTATTTTGGCTCTTGGTTTCAGAGTTTGAGTCCATGGTCAACTGACTCTATAGCCCTGGGCCCAAGGTAAGTCAGAATATCATGGCAGGAGGGTATGACAGGGAAAAGCTTCTCAGGACATGACAACCAGGAAGCAGAGAGCTTTGCTTACCAGGGACAAAATATAAACTGGAATGACATGACCCTAGTGACCTACTTCTTCCCATCACATCCTACCTGCCTACAATTAATGCCCAGTTAATTCATATCAGTGAACCAATCCATTGATTAATCAAAGATTTCATCATCTCATCATTTTATAGTATTCATAATATTATATATAATATATGCAATATTATATGTAATATATAATTCATAATATTATATATAATATATGCAATATTATGTGTAATATATAATTATTATATGTAACATATAATATTGTATATATTATATTATATACATATTTTAATATTCATAATCTCTGAATATTCTTGTATTTTCTCACACATGAAATTTTTGGGGGGATACCTCATATTTAAACCATAACAAATGTAGAATTCAAAACAAAACATGTTAAAGACATATCATTCAGCCTCTATTGCTTCTTGTTTCTAAAGGCAGATGATTATAGTTTATCTTCTACTAATGAAAGAACACATATGGGATGGAACTCAGAACTGAGTAAAATGGAAAAAGAGATTGGACCAAGAGTAGTCATTTTTGTTGGCTTGTGTTTATCAAAGACAGCTGAGTTCTAGAGTCAGCCACTAGGAAGACAAATTCCTGATTCTATTACTTTATGATCATGACAAAGGCAGTATTGGTACTACATCCCTACATCAAAACAACAACAACAAAAAACAAAGAAACAAACAAAAAACCACAGCTTTGGCTTCCAGTTTTTTATAGTTTCCTTCCTAAGCATGGAAGAAAGTACAAATCTGGAAACAATATTGATGTAAGTAGTTTCCTCAATCAGATCTTCCAGTCATAGAGAGAGCAGTGAATCTTGCCTAAAGGATCTTTCTTGGCATGCCTTTTATGTTCTTCAAACTCTTTATATTTCCCAATAAATCTCTTTCTGATTAAATTATCTATAGTGGATTCTGTTATTGGCAACTATGATTCCTAATGGACCAAACTGCTGTGGGGTTGGTAACATAGAGGCCAGAAACAATGAGATAAAATACATTGCAAAAGAAATGGTTATTATTGTTACTATTACTATTATTATTATGTAAATTATTTATGAATGCTTAAAGTTGTTTATAATTATGTAACATTCTGGGTTCAGTGATAAATTGTTTGCTTTGTTTTGTTAACACCCATCCACACCTCAACATGAGCCAGCATTCCAAAAGGATATAAGAGGCTGACACTAGAACCACTATTCTAGTTTTTACTGGGTGTTTGTAAAACTGATTTTCTCACATGACATGTTCTCAATTCTTTCTCATGGGACTGTACTTTACCTAATAAGGAAAAATTGGTGAGGAGTAAGTATATAAAGTTTATTCTTAGTTTCTGCCTGTATTTCATGCTCTAGTCATTCAAATACCCTTACCTACAGCATTACTATAGGCAATTTATCACTGAGCATAGCCTCAGAGTGCTTAAATCTGAGTCCTCTTGCTTTTCATTTCAACAGATGCTTAGCACAAAGGGTTCTTATTTGTTGTTGGGAAAATCTCTATCTGTCTTTAACAGTCCATTTGTTCTCTCATTTTGCAGTAATAGAAAACCAGCTGTGTAACTAAAATGCATGCATGACATAATTCTCATCAAATGATATTAACTTACTCAGGTAAAATATTGAACATACAATAACTTGAAAATAATGTATTATCAGCCACCGGTTTGCTTCAGTTTTATGTTTTATATACCTAGCCTAAATTAACTTTTTTACAAAGGAATAAGAATTTTAAAAGCACTAGTATAGTGTACATTCCATAAGAACAAGGACAGTGTGTTAACTCATCTTTCATCAATGTGACAGAAACAACAACAACAAAATAACAAGAACAACATAGAGGAGTAAGTAAGTAACTTCTGATATCAGAAGTTCAGTCCATAGAGAGCTGACTCCTTTGCTCCAGGTTCAAGATGAGGCAAGTGCATTCTGGTAGAAGGATATGGTGAGAGGTGCTGCTCCATTCATTGCATCAAGGAAGCTTCCTTCCAGGGCATACTCTCAGTGAACAACAACCTCACCCAATCACCTGCCTACTGTTATCACTTAGTACATTCAAATTAGGATGGACTGATTTGATTACAGCTCTTGGAATCCAATCATGTCTCCTCCAAACATTTGTGTTATAACACAGGGTTATTTTAGGGGACAGCACATATCCAAACCACAACAGAAAAGTTCTTAAACTCATCTCCAAAGTAAATTTAAGGAAAAGAGCAAAAAATTGCCTGCATTGTTCAGAACTATCAGTCTTTTGCATTTTTTTTAAATCCCATTTCTTAAAGCCATGGGGGAAAGAAAGAATAGAAATGACTGAGCCCTAGAGAAGAGGGGATAAACAGCTGATAAACATAACTTGTTTTTTCCTAGAATATTCTGAGTTTCACCCTCATGGTTTCTGTCAAAGATAATAATAATAATAATAACTAAAACAAAAACAAAGAATGAATTTGCTTTGAATCAGTCTGTGTGGCCCAGACATCTTTGATGAGGAAGAAGATTCAAATTCTTCATTATATTAAGCTATATAATTTTTAAAAATTTTTTAGTCTGAGTCTTTCTTTAATTTAGCCTTCTGATAAAATATATTCAAACTTTTTAATTAGTGTAGAAAAATATTCTAAGAATATCAAACTAGTTTAAATTTAACATTATGTGACTATTAAGTGGGAATTAAAAAAATAAAATAAAGAGGATTCCCTAGTTACCTTCACTCCCTTTCTCCACTCTTCTGGAGAATTTCAGTACCCTATATTTGCATTATGCAACTGGTCTCCTTGTTTCACTAAGTTCCCAACTCATAATTAGTAAACTTTTTCTGTAAAGAATCATTTAGTGGATATTGTAGGCTTTTGTCTCTGTTGCAAATATTTAACCGTATTGTGCAAGCACAACCACAAACAATAATTAAACCAACAGATCTGACTATGGTACAATAAAACTTTTTTTTTAATATAAAAACAGGGATTAGACTAGATTTGGTGTATAGACTACTGTTTTCTGATCTCTGCCCTTAATTAACCAATCAATCAAAATAATTTGTTTCAAAAAAGCACACCACCAGTTTGGTAACTATAACATTTAAAATATTCTTTGGAGATGGATATAGTGGATTTTTTAATGTCGAGTAAATGTTATTTAACAAAGAATATCAAAGGACATTAGATTTGGGGTCCCGGGCAGAAAAGCAAGTAGTGGTTTCAACATTTACAAAACAAAATGTCCAGAAAATCAAAAGCTTTTGCATAGGAAATATGGTCAGGAGAAAACAGAAGGTTATTTGCTACTTCAGAGCATTATGTTCCAAACTTACAGACATTCATCTTTCTCTTCTGCTTTCCTTCCAAAATCCATTTGATGAACAGATTTGTCTTCTGGTATAAAGACTATGGATCATTCGAATTAAGTAACCTGAAAAAGGTGAATATTGAAAAGTGTTCAAATGAATTGTACTTAGCACTTAGCTTGAAGGGGCCTTTCAACAAACAAATGTTTTGGTATCTTTTTTTTCTTTGAAAGGTAATTATTTATTATGGTAGAAATTACATAAAATACACATTGATTTATTGTGCATGTTTCATGTTAATTGAATCTTCAAGTCGGATAGCTGCTATAACTTGATACATTTACTTCTTGGTATTGTCTTGGCAATGTATGTAATTTTTGATTTCTTATTGAGGATAATGCATATAAGTTTCAGAAATAACCTCTAAGCACCAAGACAGAACTTTTGACGTCCATTTTGATTGTAGTTATTTTAGGCTTAAAACAGCCAAGATCCCATTCCACATGAAAACATACACTAACCCTCTGAGAGTTGTCAAAAGAAACATTAAATCCCCATATTCATTGATAAAGACAATTTCATTTTGTTGCTCCTTCTTTCCTCTCCATTTCTTTCTTAATAGTTTTATTTCCATGTATTCATGCTAGACATACAAAATGACATTAATGCACTTGTAAGAGTTTGGAAGATGATAGAGCAGAGCATATCAAAACTATCCTAGAATCTGTGTCAACATTTATTCTTTTTCTCAAAATAAAGAAATGAAGATTATTAATTTGAAATAAACATGTATTTCTAATCATTAATATAACATGCTTAACATATATACCCATGTTTTATAATACACATTTATCCACTTATATTTATTGTATAGATTGACATTAGTAACTTCACTTAGTTTCTATTAAAGATGACCCTGTCTCATATGGAATTGCCAATATATCCTGAGCAAAGGGTCAATATTCCCTGATGTGGAATGCATAAGACTATAAATGCTGTGGAAAAGTCTCAATATGTCTCATTTTATATTATGTGTTGTGAGTGATTTTATCTTAAAATAGCATGCCAATTAAAATATCAACTTTTTTCCAAGCCACTAAAGAATTATCATAGAAGCAGTAAAGAAATTTCAAAAAGAATAAAGATCATCAACTATTGTTTAAAAAAAAAACAATCATTTATTATTGTTTTAAAGAAAATACTTAAAATGATGTTTTAAAGGAACAAATTTGTTTTGTGGAATATTTTTATAAACACAATTCCCAGTTGAAAAAGTGGCTTGATTAGAATAAAAAGTAAACAAGCATTTCAACCACTGAAAGGGACTCTAAGTAGATTTCATTATTACTACCTTGTTCCTATTCCACTGTTTCCTTCCCTACTTCTGTATTGAGATGAGTTCTTGAAGTTCATCTCCCATCATGCCACTACCTCTGTAAACATTCCCTTCTTGAAAGAATTGTGTTCAACACTTTGTGATCATGTTATTTTTTTCTCATCTTTCAACATTTTATTAAAAGCAGATACTCTTGCCACATTAGACTACATGAGCATTTCTATATAGGCTTTGTCTAGAAAATCATGGACCTTTCTCTTCCCTTTCTCTATCAAATCTTTGCATTGTCAAATGCTATCTTCTTTATAAGTCATTTTCTATCCTCCCCATTGAGATTTTACCTTATTCTTTTGTGTTCTCATTTTTCATAGTTGTCTTATCTTTTATGTGGTTTGAAAGAAACAACTATTTTTTTTTTCTTATTTGTCATTGTCCACATAAGGGTTCTTTGATGAGTTGAATTGGTTTCTCCTACTCCAGGACCATAAACTGTCTCTACTTGATTTCTTTCTGAGCCCCATCACTGAATACCCTTTAGTATGAAAAATAATTTTTCAAAATTTTTGCAGCCATTTTTATGTTTAATTAAATCATGCACTTCAGGAGGGCAAAACCCATGAATTAGTTTTTATTCAATCCTGGTGACACCTAAACCAGAGCTTACTAAGTTTATGACAGTTAGTAGGTATTTGTTAACTAAGCACATAAGCATTATTTGTGATTTAATGCTATGGTTTTGCTTAGTACTGGACCTATACTCAATATATTTTGTATCAGATTATACTTTTCAAAGACAATCGCATAATATTTCTCTTCCATTAACACTGTCTATGTTAGGAAGTAAATTGTCTGTACTCTCCTCTTGCACTTGAGTAGGCTCTTGGGTTGCTTATAAATAATGCAATGCTGTGGAAACAATACAGATGACTTCTGAATCTTAGTTATAAAAGACTCTGGGGCTTCTTGCTTTGTTTTCCAGAACATTCTTACTTGGAGCCCTGAGTAGCCATATAAGAAATCTGACTACTGTGAAACTACCAACGTCTGAGGAAGCAAGGAGAGGATACATGTTGACTCTACAGTTTGAAATCACAGTCTTCTGAGTTCAGGTGTCAGTCATGTGAGTGTTATAGTCTGAACATGTCTGTTCCCTCAAAAATTCATGCTGAAACTTAATGCAATAGTATTGGAAGGCATTTCCTTTGGGAGGTGATTAAGTCATAAGAGCAGAGTCTTCATGAATAGGATCAGGGGCTCTTATGAAAGGCATTGACAGAGGCCTTCTGTCTCATCTACCACATACAGAAACATGATCCTTCCCTCTAGAGAATGAGGCATCAAGGTGCCACATTGGAAGCAGAAAGCACACACATAAATTATCAGAAAAGCACCACTAAGGATTCATATTGGAGTTGCAACTAGCATTATTCAAGGGTTATATGGTATATTTTTATCATCCAACTAAAATGAAGTAAAAAAGACTGGCATTGCAGTCAAGTTCATATCAATGCATCGAAGGGAAAGAATCAGCTAATGTTATACTTGCTTACTGACATCATTAATTAGTGATATTCATTTGATCTAGGTGTATAAAAATAGTAGATAGAATTTATTCTTGAAATAAACCATGGAGACTAAAATTGATAGTAGTACCTAAGAGAGAGGAAAGGTTATATTTTGGAGTTAGTTTCATAGTACAAATCTATATATCACTGTGCCTTTTTAATGCATCCCTACATTAATCTTAGATTTAATGTGTGAAGTATATGGAACAAAGAGACCTTAAGGATTGTATCAGAGAAAAAGGAACTTGGCTTTGTTTTTACTATTTTTGAACACATATTGGTTTGACTAATTCCCAAGAACTATATTTTAGTAATACATATTGAGGGTCAAGTTTTATTTATTTATATATTCAAATTTGCAGGAAATTCTCCAAGATTCCAAAGAGAATGTCCTCTTTCTCCATTTACTGTAGGATTATTTCATTGCCTGGTACATGTTTCTGTGGAATTAAAGTAATGTGATTTGAGTTGGAATAAATTTGCCTCACTCAAAAAAATAATAATAAGTACCAAACTTGTAGGTGCTTTTTATTTGATTCATTTACTCAAGAAAACAAAATTTTATTTGTAATTATTGGTTTGATTCTTTTGAGGAGATGCCAATACTCATACTTACCTAAGACAAATATTTATAAATAATTACCGAATTTTCCTCATTTAGTCTGGTAATAGGGTCAGAATTCATAATGGAGTGATTCATTGAATATCTATGAAATTCTGAAAATTGGTGTATGACTTGAAATGTTGTCATCCTTGTTTACTGGTATCATTAATTGATATTTAATAGAGATAACTATATACTTATTTGGGAATAATTGAAATCAATATCTAGAACTTGCTACTGGCTGATTATTTTTAATCTGACATGTATATGTATGCAACTTCTATAGATTAGATAAATGTATACATTTACAAACATATATTAAAATTTTAATAAAACAGTGCGTGCAATTAATTTTTGTACCTTAAGTATGTTTGAAATTCTTTTTTAAAAAATTATATACAGGGGCCGGGGTTGTGGCTCAGAGGTAGAGCCCTTGCCTAGCATGCATGAGGCACTAGGTTTGATTCTCAGCACCACGTAAAAATAAAATAAAGGTATTGTGTCCATCCGCAACTAAAAAATAAAAGTTTAAGAAAATTATATAGAATTTCTTTCCAGAGCAGTTGGAACAGAAACATATGAAAAACTTTCTTCTTCATGCTTTCTTTAATTTCTGCTCTATAACAATTTAAACCTAACCATAGGTAGATTACATTATAATCAAAGTGCTTCAACAAAGAGCACAGACACTTACCCAGAAAAGGATATGGGTAGGAATATTTTAGGATACGATTATGTTGTCCTATAAATGGAGGCAAATTCTTAAAAAGATTTTTTTTGTTTGAACTTCCATATATCTGTGATTAAGTTTTTTATTGATTCAATTTAGTTATGCATGACAGTAGAATTCAGTTTGACATAATTATAAAAGCATAGGATATAATTTGTTCTAATTCAGTTCCCAGTACTTCCCCTTCATCTCCCCTCCTCCCTCTCCCTTTTCCTGCCCCTCTGTTCTATTAATCTTTTTGCTCTCTACTTATAGTTTCTTTTTAATTAGTGTTTTATAAGTGTGCATGATGGTGAGATTCACTGTGGTATATTTATTAGGTACATAGGAAAATTAGGTCAGATTCATTTCATTGTCTTTCCCTTCCCTGCATTTCCTTTTGCCTACTCCACGGATCTTTCTTCTTCTTTTTTTTTAATATTCATTTTTTAGTTGTAGTTGGACACAATACCTTTATTTTTATGTGGTGCTGAGGATCAAACCCAGGGCCTCACACGTGTTAGACAAGTGTTCTACCGCTGAGCCACAACCCCAGCCCTTTTCTTCTATTCTTAAAAAGAAGAATGACTTTATGATATTTGCCAGTAAATGAATGGAACTGGAGACTATCATGCTAAGTGAAATAAGCTAATCCTCAAAAGTCAAAGATCAAATGTTTTCTCTGAAATGCAGAAGCTAATCCCAAATAAAGAATGGGGAATAAAAAAAGAGTGAGAGAGAATAAAGATCTATGATTAAATTTTGAGGCACTGCTACTTTAGGAACAAAAAGCTTTAAAGCTTAAATCATTCTTAGTGTAATGTTCTCCTAAAGACAAATGGGCATGTTTCTAGCTGAGAAGTTGAAAGGTGAGAAAAGGCTAAGCTAAAACTATCCTCACAGTACAGTGTTTCACTTAATGATAAATGGTACTGCTTCAACCTGGGAAGATGAAAGATTTTGCATTTACTTTGAAGCACAGCAAAAGCCAAGTGCTCACTACTACTGATTTCAGGTGTGTCTAAATAAGTGGAGTAGATGGTAGAGTACAAGCCATTATTACACTGAGAAAATTGTCATTACTTGTCTCTCTCTTCTAGAAAACACGTTTTGTGCTGCCAAGGAAAATCTTGTTGTCCATAGAAGAAAATTCAAAAAAAATTAAATGCTTAATCAAATCATCTTTTTATTCTTTTTCAGAAGAATATTTTAGAAAAAAAAAAACAGATCAAAGCTCACCAAAATTATCAGTTTATTACTTTCCAAAACCTTTTGTAATTGAGTACTTGTAATGTGAAGCATCCATCAAAGAATTTCAATTTATTTTGCTTAAACATGTCACATCCATAAAAAGAGAAATTATTGCATAATTTGTTGATCAGATTTTGTGTACACAAAACATCTTAAAAATAGAAGATGACTTGCTTTTAAGTGAAGAAAAGGGCAAGCAAGAAAGGAGATATGAGTCAGTATTTGAATATATGCAAGTGTCAGGATGTCTATCTCCCAGATTTTCATTCAAACATTTCTCACAAAAGGATTATTTTTCAATTTTCATAAAGGAATGGTCCACATTTATATATCTCCACTGGCTTATGACCAGTGTTATTAGAGAGTGAACAGAACATTCAGTCAGTATTATCCTAGAAATTATAATTCTTAAAAGAGTACTATTCCACCATCTACAATGACAACACAACTGAGATTGTAGATAAACTAAAACTTAAATATCTAGAAATGACTAGAATAATTAGTGCCCATAAAACATATAATAGCTCTCAATTTCTTCTTAGATTAACTATAAAGTTGTTCTTATTGAGCTATAGATCTTGCTCTAATTAAAAAGAAAATGCTCCTAACTTTCTCTTTCTATTGGTTTATTGACCTGACTTCCTACCATAATCTGTTCCCACAATTAGACTTGTAAAATCAACCATTTTTCTTTGCCTACTAAGACTTTTCAGACTAGAAATAAGGGGGAAAAGGACAAGGAAACACATTAGCTTGGTGACCAATTCCTGTCCATTTCCAATATGAAATATTCCAGGAGAAACTGCCTTGGACACTCTGCTGATGCCATGTTCCGCCCTGTGTTAACAATGGCCGTCTGAATCAGATCTTGGCTTGCTGTGCCTTTTGAGTACAGTGCCATGGACTGCTCATGGAGACTGGTGAGTTCTGCCCAAATGAATCCCTAACATTCCCAGTCCATTCCCAAACCTTTGCACATTCAAAGTATTTCTTGACTCCTTTAGAATAAATTTTTAGTTTCTTCATCATTGTCATGTGGGTGGATACAGGTTGATTAAAATTAGACTGTGTTGCATGTAGTTTATAAATCCCTGGCTCATTATTTTGTTTTCCTTTTTCTTTCTTTTATTTTTTGATGATAAACTTTGACCAGGGAGGGTTGTAGGGTAATAATGGAAAATGCTAATTTTTATTAGTTCTTAAAAATACTATTTATTGTATAAAAGCCATAAGTTGCTGGGGGTGTAACTCAGTGGTAGAACATCTGCTTAGCATTTTTGAGGCCCTGAGTTCAATCTGCAGGACCAAAATAAATAAATAAATCATAAGAGAGAAGAATATGCATTGAAGCATATTCTTTACTCTTCCTGATATTTATTTTGTCACTATGCAATTTATCTGGCTATAGTGATCAGATTTCTGTTAAAAGAAATACATTTATCTATATGTAAGTCTAATTGTGTGTATACAAGCATGCACAAGTGTGTGTAGATAGATAGATATGAATCTGTATTTATTTTCTCTTTCTCGCTGTGATGTGTAGCCTATAGGTTTAATTCCCTTGGCAGTTGAAAGGGCTGCCTGAAGCTATTCTTCAATCCCAGCTGTATTTTGGAATTTTCTTGGCTAAGAAAGTTACCTATCCCAAAGTCATAGTTTCTAAGATACATCATAACTAATGACTATTCAATGACAGAGCACAAAAATTACTTCCTCCCCCCAAATAATAAGAATTCTGAAGGACTATATGAGTTTCTGGTTGCCTATTGTTTCAGTGAGACGGCATTGTAGCCCATCTTTTTTCTCTGAACTATCTTAATTCCTTCCTTCTGTCTCCAGGATGCCATTCTAAAAGTACTCCTGATAAATTTCTTTCATGCTGATCTTCATCTCAGAGTCTACTTCCCAAAGCACTCATGCTCTAATACACTATTCTAAAAAGTCAGTTTAAAATACTTAAATAGTATTGTTATTAAAGCCTGGAATCTAGGGCTTTTTTATTTTAATATTCATGAAAGGTTCAGTTAGGATAACAGAAGCGTTACAGCTCCATTTGTGCAAAAATCAACTAGGTGACAGGCATCAACGCTGAAAAACAAAACAAAACAAAACCAAAAAAAAAAAAAAGGAAAATAAGAAAAACTTGTGTGTCTCCAAGTATAATGTATAATGAAACATCAGCCACTCAATAATTGAACATTAGCCGCCAACAAGAGACTGGGTAACTGTTTAAAAAGAGAACAGATGTCCATACAGAACCTGAGATTCATTTTGTTTCACGTGCCCCTGTTCAACTTAGCTACTGTAGGAATAAAGCTATCCTTGGTGCTGAATTTTTATTCTTTGTTCCAAGAAGGTTGAACAGTTTATTCAGTCTCTCTGTCTCTCTGTTTCTCTGTCTCTCTCTCTCTCTCTCTCTCTCTCTCTCTCTCTCTCTCTCTCTTAATAATGTTGATTGTTATAATTATAATGCTAATGTATATAGAATGATAACAGCTATTGGAAAATTACCAAGTCTCAATTATGTATCTTGCTCATTGGATAGTAAGGGAAATTGTCTAAACTCTTCTAAGTAACTATGCTATTTATCATCGTATTGTGCACTGGGAAACTGAGGCAGAGAGACACCATGCATTGGTTAACAGTCAGCTAGTTAGAAAGTGATGATTAGACCCCAGAGCAAGTTAATCTAATTTTAGAGCCTTAACACATGATTCTCTCATGTTTGACTTCTCAACAGGGTGAAGCCCATCTATCTAAAGTTTCTGAAGTAAAAAACCTTCACCAGACACAAAGGAGACCAACTGGTCTTTCTCATAAACCTGCTTGTTTATTTTTTAGTAAATTAAAATGTTGAGAAAGAGTGATCAGCTTTATCATTAGGAATCAGTGTGGTCTCTTCACAGTTGTTTTGCACTAAGTCACATTAATTTTCACTTCTCTGCATTTATTTTCTCATATCTCCTCTCCTCCATAAATTCAAACCTATATCCCTCCAAGTCTATCTCAAGTAATTGGTTTTTCTAGGACTTATTGAGGATCATTCCACTCCATAATAATTGATCACACTACCTTTAAATTCACTGTAATCCACCCAATAACAAATTGAAATTCATTTTGAACGTATTAAATTTCAGATGTTTTCACAAGTATTATCTGTCCTCAGTTGATGGTGAATTCAAACTTACTCATAAATGAGTCATTCCACTCAATCAATTAGAATAAGAAGAGCAAGAGACTACAACTTAAAGCTTCATTGGTAAATTTCAAAGCTCAATGAGTCTGATGGATATATATCTGGAGAAAAGTCTAATGATTTCATTTTTGTCTATGCTTAATCTTACATCTAACAAAAGAAGGATAAGGGATAAAAAAATATAACTGCATGTGTTATCTATTATCTGCACTCTAGTTATAATTATTGGAAAATTTGTCCCACATGTCACTGGAAATTGAGATTCTATTTTTGACAAAAGGCATTCAAATGGTTATTTTCACACCAAACCCAAAAATCACATTTACAGAACACATTTTATTCCCTTAAAGCACCATTGATACTAAAGGCTCAGCAAACAATCAAACTCTATTTAATTATTCACCATAATGCTTTTTAGTAGAAAATCAAGTTTTCTAGTTTTTATTAGATTTATATGGCTGGTTGTTATCTTGTTAGAGCTTAGGCTTTCTTTAGAGAGGAAATCAACATAACTGGTGCTATGAAAGCAAAAATAAAGATCTTTTGTTTCTGGAAAAACAATAACTATAAAATCCAATTAGAGTTTGTGAACTTTTGGAGCAATCTGCTTTGGGGGCTTATTGAGGGTACCTCTTCACAATTACATCATTCTGCCTTACTGTTTGTTCATCTGATTTTTTCCATTCAAATTACAACATCCTTTACTTCTTGAATGGTATAAGCTTTTCTCTCTTGGTCTGGAGCAGGGGGAATCCAGAATAAGGAAAGAGCTGTTGGTTGATTAAAATTGACATAATAACAATAACTATCCTGCTTTGTACATGATCTTGAGTATGCTTCTTTTTAATATATAAAAACCATATGATGATGACACTTCTCTTTATTCTTTTCATTATTTATTCTTTTCCAAGTATTTGTAACTGTATTCTTAAATGCTCAGACTTTTCTTTTTTATAGAATCTTCTTGACAGATGCCAAATTTATTGCTATGCACAAAAAAACAGATCCATTGTGAAGTATTATAAGGTTAAAAAAATCAGCTGAATTGTAAAGATAGAAAGTCATACTCAAACTTTTAGACCACTTAGTGTGTGTTTCTGGAACTTGAGAGTGCATAAGGACCAAAATATTTTATTAAAGACAGAACAGAGCTCCACCCACAGAATTTCTAATGGCAGCATGAAGGTAGCTTAAATTCATTGGTGGGACTGTAACAGGGACCACTTTGGCATTTATACACAATGGAATATTACTCAGCATTAAAAAAGAACAAATCATGGCATTTGCAGGTAAATGGTGTTGGAGAAGATAATGCTAAGTGAACTCAGCCCATCCCGAAAAAACAAATTTCGAATGTTTTCTCTGATATAACGGGGGTGACTCATAGTGGGGTAGGGAGGGGGAGCATGGGAGGATTAGATTAATTCTAGATAGGGAAGAGGGGTAAGAGAGAAAGGGATGGGGAAGGAGGTTAGCAAGGATGGTGGAATGTGATGGTCATCATTATACAAAGTACATGTATGAAGACTTGAACTGGGTGTCAACATACCTTATATACAAATAGAGATATGAAGAATTGTGTTATATATGTGTGTTAAGAATTGTAATGCAAAAAAGTACATGTATAATGACATAAATTGATGTGAACATACTTTATATACAGTTATGAAAAATTGTGCTCTATATGTGTAATAAGGATTGTAATGCATTCCACTGTTGTTGTGTATTTAAAAAAATAATAAAATCAATAAAAAATAAACAAAAAAAAGAACCATTGCATTGGAGCAATTTTCTTGTAGACATGTTTTTTCTTGCCTTGTCATTATGCACTATAATTTTTTTTTAATTTGTTCCCAATGTTTATCACTTGGAAGATGTCACAAAAAGTTCTTTTCCCTGGATACTCTAACAAGATAAAATAAAATAAAAAATTATGTCAGCATGTGACTACATTCACACAAAACAAGAATCTTTTGAACCAAGCAGCAGCCACATGCTATCAATGAGCTGCATTGTGATCAGTTACTCTGGCTTACTTGTCTTTTATCTCTAAATGTTCCAAGTACCAACATTTTGATATACAGAGTTTCCATTGTCACATGTTTTCACATTTTAAAATTTCCATTTTGAATTCTATTTTAATTTAATTTTTTATTTATTGAATTTTATTTTTTAATTTTATTTAATTTTATTAATTTAATTTTTATGTATTAAATTCTATTTTTATTTTATTTCTCTTTAATATATGTGTTATTTAGTAGTGTGTTTTGTCTGAATATTTGTATCAATTGCTCTATGTGTGTATACGTGTATATATACATATATATATATATATATATATACATATATGTGCAATGTATACATATATATGAAACTATTTTTCGTCATTGTTTCTATTATGTTTAGAAAATATGTTCTGTATAGTTTTATGAAGGACATATTATTATACTTATTTTTAAAAATTTTTGAGAATTCTCACATGCAGTTTAAAATGTCAGTTTTTGCAAATGTTCCATAAGCATCAAAAGAATAATGTCTGTTGATTTGGACGTTCATTATAGATCAATTAAATCATACTTGCTCTTTATTTTACAAGTATTCTATAGATAATCATTGTTTTTCTCCTTATATTAATTTCCTCCATGCAATTGTGGGTATGCTAATTTATACTTAAATTGTTTTATTTTTGCTCCATTGAATTGCCCCAGTGTTGGAAATAATATATTTCTACCAACACATTTTTTCCAGTTTTTAAACTTCTAAAAAATGTAATAATGCAATTTGCATTTTATTGTACCTGACTTATTTGCTAAAAGTATTTTTGAGACTCACCCAAGTGATTTTACTCATCAGAGGTCCATTTTTTTAAAAAAAATTGTAGTATTCTATTGTTTGACTATACCACAATAGTTCTTTATCTTCCCATTTTCTGTTTATTCCAATGTTTATCCATTTAGGTTAGATCATGTTCTTAGTTCTATTAGTTAGTGACTGCTTTGCTCCTTTTATCTGCATAGTATGCATACATTCTAAAAAAGTACAAGTGCTGACTTTGTCAAAGTTTTTGCTATTACTAAATTATTGACTTAATGAGCATCATAAAGAAAGCAATTCCTCACAACCTGTTTCGATTGTTAGTCAGCTACTTACTTAGTAAGTATATTGAGTGTATATATATATATATATATATGACTCTAGAAATGCTGAAATCAATTAGTTCCTTGTGACACTGAATATGTAGAATTTTTATGATGTGAGTTTAGTGCTGTGAATCAATAACTAAAATTTGTGGTAAACTCCTTAAAGGCACAAAATAGGAGGTAAATATCAGTAGGTGTTCAAATGCATGACAAGTTTCATTTTGGTGAAGAAAAAGAGCCTTCCTTGAAATTGTAGTCCAGAAATTTGGTGGTGAGATGGTTATGATCTGAATGATCAAACATTGGAGAAAAGAGGAAATATTTAATTTAGAAAAAAAAATAATATAAATAGAAGCATCTATGTAGAACATTTTGTTATTAAATGCACAAAATTATATGCATAAAATTCTACAATTTTTGTAAGATATGTTCAATGGCTATGTAAAATCCAAAGATTGTAAAGCTTTTAGTAGTAATTTGAAAAATCAACACATAAGGTAGGGAGAACAGTTCCTACAGTGTGCCTGAAATGGAAAAGGTATGAAAAATGGTAATGGGACATAAGATTACAGTATAGATTGAGATTATCTCTTGATTCAGAATAAGTTAAATTTCTCATGAGCCTTTCTGATTTGTACTTTTGAAAACTAGAATGTAATGCTTAATTCATTTTCCCATAAAGGCAGAAAACAGTGACTTGCCTGATACCTTACTTAGGTAGACCAAGAACTCATCAGAGGTATGTGAGTAAATATTGATTCAGTGTAAATGATGTGATGGTAATTACAGTCCAAAGGAAGATTTAACTGAGCTAACCTTGCAGGGCAGGGTGATACATGCTGCAATTAACTGGCATAGCTTCACAAGAATCTCGTAACATGGACAAAAGTCCTGCTTACTAGACAAACAAGAAAAATATATGTTATAGGTCTGGTCATAGCAATAACAGTAGCTGTATTTGTTTTAGTTAGTGACATGCTGTAAGGCAGCCTAGTGATAATGTAATAATGCTAGATGCTTTTTATGGACATTATAACACATTTTTATACTAGAGGAATTATTGAGTTGTAATTATTACTGTTTTGTTTTGCAATTATTTAATCTATTTGAACTAAACTCCCTTCAAAATGCAGTATTGAAGAAAAAAAAATGACTCAAATTCAAATGGTTGAAAATCCTGGCTGATAAACAATAGTATCCAGATTAAAAATTCAGCTTTTTATTGAAAGTTAAGAGTTAGGGAAATTTTAGAAGTGTTAACATTGAGCTTATGATTCTCATTATCTGTTGTTTTATAATAAAACACCCCGAGAGTTAATGACTTCAGTAACAGTTTCTATTTTATCTCAGGGTTTGTGAATTGACCCGGCATAGTTGGGCAGTTCTCTTTTGGAATCTCTGATGCAGTGAGAGTGAGGTGAGATGACTATATTTATTTGAAGGCTCAGCTGATGTGGATATCCAAGACTGCTCCTACTTGTGGCTGGAAACCCATTTGCTGTCAGAAGGGAACATGTCTCTGGGTTTTAAACAATCATTTCTAAACATTGCCTCCATGTGGTCTCTCCAAATGATCTGAAATTCTCAAAGCAAGTGATTCTGAGAAGCAAGATCTTGAAAATGAGCATACCAAGAGGCTGACAAGTCAACAAAGGGCTTGTATTAGTTTCCAGTACCAAAGTGTCACACACTTTGTGATAAACACATTCTATGGCTTAAAGCAACAGATAAGTATCTATCTATATCTATCTAGATATGGTTTGTTTGTTTGTTTTGTTTTGTTTTTGGTCTTCCAGTTCTGAGAACAGAAGTACAAAACCAAAACATTTAACAGGGATGAGGGGTGGGAGGGAAAGGGAGAGAGAAGGGAAATTGCATGGTAATGGAAGGAGACCCTCAGGGTTATACAGTGGAGGGGGTAGAGAGAGAGGAGGGGAGGGGAGGGGAGAGGTGGGGAGTGGGGATGGTGGAGGATGGGAAATGCAGCAGAGCACAACAGACACTAGTATGGCAATATGTAAATCAATGGATGTGTAACTGATGTGATTCTGCAATCTGTGTATGGGGTGAAGGTGGGAGTTCATAACCCACTTGAATCAAAG
>NW_026000170.1:9432282-9447927 GCF_001458135.2 Marmota marmota marmota | reverse complement strand
GGAGCGTCCTTTTTTCCGATCTCTCTTTATTTACAGAGAGAGCGCCCCGCTATTTGCTTGCGGATTCCCACTTACCTGGGAACTTACTGGTGCACCACCCTGACTGCTGAAAGTTCTGGATCCTGGGTTCGAGGAATATAATTCCACGTCCGGGCCACCAATTGTCGCGACCCCTCGCCGGCAAGGGAAAACACGACACAGGATTCTTCCTTCAGCAGTTTATTCAGGCCTTGATTCATGTATCATCTTCTAGTGACCCTTCGCCGAGCGCCCAAGCACAGCCTAATAAAGCCTCCAGCATACCAATCTTAAGCTGCCACGTGGACCTTTCTCATAGGGTGGTAAGGGATTGCGTGCCAATTCTCCATATTAGGAGTTGTTTATCACAGGCCACAGTGGAAGCCGGCGCCATCTTCTAATGGTGGCCACGGTCTAATTAGAACGGCTCACCACAAGTCACTTAATTTGAATGTCTTTGAACTAAAGGGAGAGTTATCTACCCCTCATACATTGGCATATGATATTAAGATAAGAATAGATAACCACAGTGGACTTTCTGGTCCAAAAAGTACAGAACATAATATCATTTATAGCATGTATTAATCTGTAGCCACACTAAAATCCAACTGGGTACTTGTCCCCTGTTTCTGTGTGAGGATCCAGAACTTTTCCCTGCTAGTGATTTTGTGTGTGTGTGTGTGTGTGCGTGTGTTGTTCTACAATTTAGGTTTTGGAACTATTATCAGAGTCATCATCCTTTTCTATCAAAAACAAAATGGTCTATGTCTTCAGCTGAGTATATTTTTCAGCCAACTTCCTCCTTGTAAGTTTGTAGCTACTAAAAATGATGGGAAAAACAATCCTAAGGAAAAACAATCCTAAAATTAGATCTAAAATGAAATCTCTATACAAAAAGTTACAAATATTTTAGGTTGACTTGTTTAACATGCATTTCCAAGTTCCTTCTTTTTTACTGATACAGAGGATAGCTACGTTTTTCCTCTCAGACTCCTTGCAATTTATGATGTAATTCTCATTAATAAGATGTAAACAGAAGGTCCCCATGCTTCCCTCATCAGAATAATGCTGTGAGAGCTAATTGTTAGCTGCCATCCATTCTGCCTTCAAAATAAGAAGGTCAAGAGAATTTAGAAATCTGGGCCCTGAAATCATTAAATTGCTGGATTGAACTTACAACTGAATCTTCTGTTGCCAAGATCCTTTGGGTAATTGTGTACATATGTGAGAACCATCCCAAGGCACAACAGGGGAGCTACAGATTCTATGATTTATTGTTACAGAGAGAAAAAGTAGGCACTTACATTTTTTTTTCCTTATGCTGCTTAACACAATTTTACTTCAAGAGGCAACAAGAAGACCACTATTCTATTTCTTTGATATAAAAGAATGTAACAGAAAACTTGGTGAAGTTCCTACTTTCATGTTTCCCAAACTTTTTAGGTATGGCACATAGGAAAATTACAAATGTTTATCTTTACATATGGCACATTTTTTTAACAGCATGAAAAGGCAATATGTGATTGTCTCAAGAATACTATCATAAGTTGGCCATAAATATTAGACTTAAAAAAAGATTAGCCTTTAGTAATTATTCAACTGTAAGACAGGTTATGTTTTAGAATACACTGAAGCTTGGAGACAAGTTGGTTGGGGAAGGACTGACATTAAAATTGTCTTTCAGCATCAACTATAGAATGCATTCCAATTTTTAAAACATAGACAAAATTTATGCCTGAAAACAATAAAACTAATACACAGTGCATATCTTAATTATATTTGGTATCAAAGAGATGTGTCATAAATTTATGTGCAAAGAGTTTGAAAATATCTGCAATACCATTGATGCTAATTTGGAGCCAGTTCTGAGAAGCTGGACAAAAATATGACTGTATTTGAATACACCAAAATTCAACCATATTATACATTTTGAGAAAGTTTCAGAAAACATTAAGAATTTGATCAGCAAAGAAAATTTAGAACTACAAGACTGAGAGGAATAAACTTTGTCAGTATCTACATGAAGTAAAGGAAAAGATTCTGATTTCTGTAGCCATAGGACTTCTAACATGGGTGAGAAACCCTCAAATTTAAATCATGCTTAATTTTCTTGATTACCTAGATCACTGATCATTTAGATTCCCATGCAGACTTGCTGAGAGGGAAACATTCTAGCTAGGATTTATGTACTTCTCTCTGTGAAGCCCCATAAATACTTTAGACATAAATGGGAGTATTTAATTCCCACAACACCATAAGACGGAAAGGTTTCTAAAAATCTCATAAGGGATGACATACCTGAGAATCAATAGTAGAAATCAAATGGATTCTGGCTAAAGACCTTCGAAGAGTCTGAATCCTGGAGTGAGACATAGACAAGAAAGCAGAATGCAATAAACAGGAGCTTAGGGCTCTGTGGCAGCCCACTGAAGTGGACCTAAGCCAAAGAAGTAAGGGACGTTTTGATTAGCACATTCCTACAAAATGGTATTTATTGATAGCAACATGAAAGACACTAATCATTCACTTGTACACCAGAAAAATAATCTATGACCTCCAGTAATGCATACTAAAACTGACCCCAGATCCTCCCATTCGTTTTTCTCCACTGAATTTAACTCTTGACTTTTGATTTTGTCCTTAAAAGATGGAGTCTATACTTACAGACATAGCATGTTTTCAGGCTTCAAGTCTGGAGCATGAAGACTAACATATTGGTATTTTGTTCAAGAAAATAGTCTTCTTTGCAGGGACTTCTCTCTTTACCCCATTGTGTGGTGCACTCTGGCCATTTAACACCTTAATTGTAGTGAATTTACTCCAGAACCATTTTGTAACTCTTTAAAAGATTTTAAAGATTAAAAGATAAACCCTTTAAGATCTTTAAAGATTTTGAAAATCTTTAAAATACTCTTCATTATTCCATTTCAATTAAATAGGTATCACGAAATTCTCAGGTTCTTGATTTGCTGTCAACTGAGTTTCTTTCCCTCACCTGCTGTGAGGTGGAAATTAATCAAGAGTGAAGCTTTGCTACAGCAAGAACATGTCAAAAGAATAAAGAAAATACGTGATTCTACTTGTGGAACTTTATAAAAGCAATTTAAAGGTGGTGTTGTTGTAGAAGCATTATGAGTAAAATTTGTAAAAAGCATAACTCTGACATAAGATAAATTGTAGTAATGAATTTTATCCTAAGGCACTAGAAGCTATGGAAGAATTCTGTGTCGGGTCTACCATGGTCAGATGTGTGTTTTAAAAACCTCTCTGCCAGCTATGCATATTGATTAATTTTTGATGCTGATAGGAGAATACAATCTTAAGGAATAAATTCTAATGGAATATAAATGAAAGAAAAATTTCAAAAGTATTGGGAAGAAGAAAAAAGACACATGCCGCAAATGACAATAGAGGAAGCAAATCGTATAAGCAAAAACAGTGAATATGAAAAAATAAATGGACATAAAATTAAATATTAAAATGAGGTCTGGGGATATAGCTCAAAGTCAGAGCATTTGCTTGCATGTTCTAGGCTCTGAATTCAATGCCCAGTACTGAAACACACATACACACACACACACACACACACATAAAACAAACAAACAAACAAACCAAAGTTGATCAAATTAAAAGTGTATAAGTTAAATTTCCCAGTTGGGAAACCAAATTTGTAAAACATAAAATCCCATTCTTCCCAAAGTCCCATACCTACTTCTGTGCTCTCCAACTCAATGAATGGCATCATCATGCAACATTTTCTGGAAAGATATTGGCTTCTTACTAAAAGAGAGAAACTCTTAATCAGGTTTCCTATCAGATACTAAATGATTCAACAATTTGAAATATCTTATTAAGACAACATTTCATTTACTCAGGGCTGTCCAAGACTCAGCAACAACCAAATATTACCTAATCCAAAGCAAGGATTTTCAAAGACAGAAAGACATGCAATTAAATCTCAGAAATGTCACATATGATCTCTTCTATTCTGAAAGGGTTTTTTAACCACTATACATTTCAGTTTTCTTACCTCTAAAATATTATTTTTCCCCATTAAGTACTGAAATAATTTTATTTTGTAATATAGTAATAAAGTAAGTTACACTAACAGAACTCTCAATTTTAAGCCAGCTTTAAATTTCTGAAAGAAAAAAAAATGGTTAGAGTGCATTATTTGGAAATATGCTCTTGTAATCAGTTTTCTAGTATATATTAATATTGTCTACACTTATAAGTGATGTACTGTTACTTTTTGTTGAGTTTTGTTTGGAAATATATCCACAGATCAGGAAATTTGAAGTGTTTTATAATATTCTATGTTTTAAGAAAATTTAATGAACACAGAAATTCTCATTTTCTTGAGGATTGTTTGAAAATGATCAATAAAATCATCTGGGTCTAGTGTCTCTTGAGAAGTAAACATGTGATTATCTTTTACATGTCCTTCCCATGGTTGATGGCCAATTCATGTTTTTTATCTTTCCTTGTGTTCATTTTCATAAATAAATAAATATCATTCATCTCATTGTCTCAGGCATAGAGATCACAAAATCTGGAGTTATTTTTAACTTTTCTAATTTTTCTCAAAGCCATCAGCAAAATCCTATCAGTCTTCATATCAGCAAAGTAAATCATTTTATTATTATTAGGTAGCATACTTTGAAAAATTTATAATTCCAGGATTTTTTGAGGACAAAGTTTAAACCTTTCCTTGTATATTGAAAAAAAATGTTCAAATATACCTCATAAAAAGCTCTAGAAACTTACTGCAAAGTCAATTTTGATTTGTTTGAATCATGCAGCCTCCATAGCTAGAATGAGAAAAGAAGAACCAAGCTTAGACTTAAATGGTGATAGAATTCAGGTTGCAAAGTCTAAGGAAAGAACCATTCCAGGCAAAGAAACAACAAGAACACTGTTTCTCAGTTGAGAATGAATTTACATACATTGAGGATACTGGAAATGAGCTGTTTTTACTAGAATATGAATGAATGGAGGCAGAGTGAACAGAGACAAAAACTAAAATTGAAAGCTTTGTATTTGAAAAATGAAGTTTGAAAATTATTTTTGGTGGGTGGGTGCAGAATTCTAAGTTGACAGTCTTTTGCCTGTGTGTGTGTGTGTGTGTGTGTTTGTATGATTATTGTTTATTTTGTGAACACTTTAAAGATGTTATTGCATGGCTTTTTGGCTTGAATTGTTTTCAGCGAGACTTCTGCCACCATTTTTATTTTTAAACCTCAGTGTGTGTCATTTTTTTCCTGGTGGTTTTAATGAGTTTGTTTTTATCACAATTTTAAGCAATTTGATTATGATGTGCCTTTGTGCAAATTTTTCAGGTTTTTTACTTTGATTTCATTGAGCTGCTTGGATGAGAAGGTTTATAGTTCACATCAAATTGGGAAGATCTGGCCATTATCTTTAATTTTATTTTTCTTTCTTTCCCTCCCTTTTTATAGAACTCTAATTACCAACATACCCATGATATTTTGTTCTATAGATCACCGAAGCTTTGTTAATCTTTTTTCTTTACTCTTCTTCTCCATTTCATTTTGGATAGTTTCTTTTGCTACATATTCAGGCTCACTAATCTTTTTTAAAATGTGCAATCTACCAGTAATCACAACTAGTATATTTTTCATTATTCTAATTTACATTCATAGAAGTTTGATGTTGCACCTTTTCTATTTCCCATCTCTCATTATGCACAGTCTTCCCTCTAAGTTCTTAAACAAGATAGAGTGTATTTATAGTTAACAAGTTTTCATTGTCTCCTAATTTTATTAGGTCTTTTATTCTATTGATTAATTTTATTCCTCAGATTTTCCTACATTTTTGCATGCCTGATAAATTTTGATTGGTTACTTGTACTAGTTTCCAAATGTAGCTACAAAAAATTTTGACAAATTGGGTGGCTTAAAACAACAGAAAGGTATTCCCCCGGAGAGTTTTGGAAGCTAGAATTTTGCAAAGTGTTGGCAGGAGTTATGGTTTAGACGTTAAGTTAAATGTTCTCCAAAAGCCTCATGTGTGAAACAATGCAAGAAAGTTCAGAGGTAAGATGATTGGGTTATACAAGCCATACATTAATCAGTGCTTAATGCTAGGGATTAACTGGGTGGTAACTTTAGGCAGGTAGGATGCAACTGGAGGAGGTGAGGGACTTGTCCTTAGGGTATGTATTTTGTCCTTGGTGAGGGGAGTCTCTCTCTCTGCTTCCTGGTGATGTAGGAAGCTGGTTTCCTCTATCACACCCTCCTTGATATTCAAAGATATTCTGCCTCACCTCAAGCCCTGAAAAATGGAGTTGGCTGTCTATGGACAGAGACCTCTGAAACCATGAACCAAGGATAGACTTATTTCCTCCTCTAAAATTATTCTTGCATAGGCTTTTGGTCATAGCAGTGAAAAAGTTGCCTAAAACAGCAGGAGTGTGCTCCTTTCAAAGTCTCTAGGGAGCTTCTTTTCATGTTTTTTCCAGCTTCTGGTAGCACAGCTATTTTTTGGCTTATGATAACATAACTCCAATTTCTGCTATTGTCTTCAAATGGCTATCTACCCTCTGTATATATCTGTCCTAAATTTGTCTTTTCTTATGAGAATGCCAGTCATTAGACTAAGGGTTCATCCTAATGACCTCATTTTAACTTGATTACATCTACAAAGACTCTGTTTCCAAATGTAATCATATCACAGATATCAGGACTTCAACATATCTTTTAAGCAGATAATCCAGTGTAAAATAATGCCAGAATGTTTGCATTTTACTTTGTTGGGTGGTGGATTGTTTTCTTTTTGCATTCCTTTAAATATTTTTGGGCCTTAACATGTATTACTTGGGATCAATTTGATTCTGTCAAAGTCTATTTTAAAACTTTGTTAGGTGAGGCCTCAACAACCTGTAGTCTGACTATGGTTAATTTGGCCCTACTAATAGACATTCTGGGTACTCTCTCTGAGGTGAATTATGAGGCTTTTCATTCTGACTAGAAATATGAACTAAACCCAGCTTTGTATAAGCTCCAAAGATTATTCTACCTTATCCTTTCAAGTGGTTCTTTCTCCACCTCAGTAATTTCCTCCATATATGAGCAGATAGGAACTCAGACTCAAGAGAAATCTCACAGAATTATGGAGTTCTTGCATAGTTTTCTTTTGTTTTTGAATTCTGATTTCCTTGACCTCCCAGTCTCTGAACTCCTTTTCTACAAATGAGGGCGATGACAAACTTTAGTTCAACTCTCTCTCCCTGTGCTTTGGCCTAGAAATTCTCTCTATGCACAAAGCCTGTACAACTCTAAGGCTCATAACTTTCTTTTCCTTTCTCTTATGAATTATTGTTTGACTATTGTTTTCCCAATGGCTGAAATGTATTGTTTCATATATTTCATACATTTTGTCTGTTGTTGTGGTTGTAGGAGGCGGAAAGGTAAATCTTTGTTATTAATTTAAAGCTAAAAACAGAAGCCTCAAAAATGGAGTTTGGATTACACTATCATTGTGTGGTCACTTCCTGCAGATTTTAATCCATAGTGTAATATCATCAGATTTATTTATTATTTATTTTTAAATGTCATTCTTCTTAGAAGAACAGATTGAAGAATTGGAGTAGACAAAGGGAGACCAGATAGGAATCGATTTCTCTAGGCTGGGTTACATTTAGTGATTTCTTGGGCCAGGTTTATAATAGTAGAGATAATAAAAAGTGATGGTTTGGTGATCTTGTTGCAAATGGGTCTTATTTATCTTGCTGAATGATTTGATGTAGAGTACAAGGAAATAAGTTGTCAATAAAATATTTCAAATTGTTGAATCATTTAGTATGTGACAGAAAACCTAGCTAAGAGCTTTCTCTCTTTTAGTAAGAAGCCAAAACCTTTCCAGAAAATCCACAGCAAGCATCTTTTTTATGTCTCATTGACCATTATTGGGTTCACTGGACCTCTATGACTATGGGGAAAGGATAGAGCAAGAGGCTGGAGGATTTCTATTGGGAAGTTAAATCATTGCTATATTTGTTGCATTCCTTTTGATGTTTGTCAGATGATGACTTCAAATCATCCTTTTAGCGCCTTGGAACATCAGGAAAACACAGTACAGTGTAGGGGGGAAGGGAAAAGTACTTGCTTCTTAGGAAATGCATTGTATCACTTTTAGCTCTTTCTGTGTTCTGAATTATTTCCATGATACATTAGTGTCCATAATGCAGTCATGGATGCCCATATAAAATGCTAGTTTGGCAAATGTGTAAGAATAATCTGTTTTACAATGTAATCATTCATCAGGGAGCTGATGACAGTTTTACTGAATTAGATACATAAAATAGTTTATAATCGGAGGACACTAGAGGGCAAATCACTAGTTGTAGTAATTACTCATGTGTGCTGCACCTGACACATGGGGAAATAAAATAATGTGAATATGGGAACAGCTAAAGCAATATATGAGTGTTCTGAAATCACTGTAGGTAACTTTTCTTACACTCTAGAATGTCATACACTTAAAATAATGTATTATGAATATGTGACTTGAAAGGAATACCTTATGCAGCAGAACCCAATCTCTGCTCCTTGAAAAGCAGATTTTTTTGTGCTAAATGACCAAAGATTAATTTGGATTAATCCATTGATCATAGATCAAGTTGAAGTAGGAAGTTTCTTTTATTCAGTTCTGTGTGATCTACTATCTTTTTGCCTCAGTGGTCTACATCAACAGGGTCAACCAGAGCTGTTCCTGTCCCTGAAGCATCAGCCATATTTCAATTTGCTATTACTTGCATTGAAAGGAATTTTGGTTTAGGACTGATTCTAAATTCATCTTGTAATTACCACACAAATAACATATTGAGAAGTTTAATTTCTGAATTGCATCTTCAGGAGTTTATTCTACCCACTGGTCAGTTCTCAGTTGCTTACTCTCAGTGAGGGAGGGAGGAAGACATCTTAGGACACATTAGACAGATCTTGACTGATGATTACAGTTTAAGAAGATGATCAGCAGTTTTTTTGCCTAATGGGCAAATTGACTGAATTTTCTTTTATGGTACAATTTAAAACAAAGTCATTTTGTTAATCTGGCTCAGTTAGAGCAGGCTAATTCTATGGCAATAATTTCAAAGGAGAATATGCAAAGAGGTTATAAACCTGTTATCTTTTTGGCACTATTTTACTTTACTTTCTGTTCTTCTGGTATGCTTTAACACCATAGTCATTTCTTCCTCTTTGAGTATCTCTGGTTCTTATTCTGAGGCAAAAGATGGGTTGTGCTTTGATAAACATTTTACTAACCACACCTGAAGTCCTAGGAAAGTGCTAGGTGTGTTGTGGTCATAGAAGAAATTAATCAGAAGGATTGATTCGCTTGGGTCAACTCTCTCTCTTCTGTATCATCAATTCTCTTCTCCGCTTATTTCTATCAGCATATTCAATTTTCTAGATGTATCCCATTTCTAAAGCATAAACAAAACTTTAGTTCATTCCTCTTGGTCCATGCACACCATCTAGCAGGCCCCCTGTACTCTCTTTCATCACATCCTAACCAAAGCTCTATTGTATATCACTAGAATTATTGTGCTACCCTTTGCTTATTTTCTGTTCTTTCCTCAAGCATCCTTGCAATCCATTTTACACCTAACATTCATAGATATCCTCTCACAAATCAGATCATAGCATTAAAATTTTAAAGCCTTTTTCCCTTTATCTTAGAGTGAAACCCAAACTCCTTTCACTGTCAACAAGATTATACACACATTATTGTCTTTACTTCATTCTCCAAAGTTGTCTCAAACCCTGCTGTCCCCACATTTTTCACAAAGACATCATCTGATTCACAATGTGTCAGCTTCACTCATTATTCTTCTGTCCCTTGAATACTTCAAGTTGTTTCCCAACTAGGACACTAGAGGGCAAATCACTAGTTGTTTCCCACCTTAATTTTCTATTCTCTATTCTCTTTTGGGGTTGTTCTTATTCTTTTGGATGATTGGTACCTTCTTATCCACCCATTGCATCTCAGCTCAGTGATTCCATCCAAAATTCAGGCTTCCTTTCCTCCCTGCAATTAGAATTGTAACCCACGAATATCCTCCCTGATTGAAGTCACCTTCATGAAATCCTTTACACACATGGAAGTATATCATTCCCTAATTTCTTAGTTCATATTGCCTGCTGTCGCAGTCACAACATACAGATATTGAGGTACACATTTATATACACACATTATGAATGTAGGACCATTGGGAGTATGCATCTGCTTCATTTGTTCACCTTTGTACCCCTGAAAACAAAGAAAAAAGTGGATAATAATTTTTCATTAGTGATTCTTCTTTGATATGTGGAATTGGATTAAGGGAAGAAAGGTAAGGGCAGAAAGAAATCTGATTAATAATAAACTCATTTATTGCCTTCTAATTGAGGAAAGGCAATGCTCTGAACACTTTATACATAATGCAGCTTATCTTTTGAATATGTTATGGTGTGGGTGCTACTATCATCTGCAGTTTACAGAATATGAAGCAAAATCGTAAGAGGATCATCTGTGTTCTGAATTTTAAATTATATCCAGTGCTTTCTGGTGGCTCCCAAGTGACTATCTCAAGCAGAAGATGCAGTGGCTTTCACTTTGGAATTTGGAAACCCTGAACATCATTTGGAGGGTTCAACATGTACTTTCTCTGACAAAAGCAGGTGGTTGTCCACTAAGTAAACAGTAATATATGAGGGTCAAAACTAAGAGATAAAGAAATTGATGAATATTGCCAATAATAAAAAAGAATAAATACTTCAGTGTACTTCAATGTTGTCCACTTTAGCTGCTGTAGTAGGTCAGAGGAAAGGATGTCTAATGATCATTATATATGTTAGCAGGTCCTCACAGGGATCCATTTTAGATGCAGGAGAGGGAAGGAAGGAAATAAAATATTTTCTCATACTCAGTGCAATCTTTTTTTTTACTTTTTCCATTCCTTTCTATTTTAAATAATTCCTCTATATCAAGCTAACTCGTTCTCAGTCAATACTATACCTTCCACTGCATTCTCTTTTGTTTCATTCACGAAAATCACTAAATATTTTGTTACTTTGATGTTGGGATCAAGGGGGAGGATTATAAAGGTAAATGAAATGTAATGCTTGTCTTTAAGGTTGTGAGAATCTCACAGGGAAAAATTTCATGTCTAAGAATTAAAGAGTGGTATATTCCAAATGTAGCTGTGGTAGGTAGTCAATTTTTATGAAATTTATTTTTTAATAATCAGTATATACATATGTGTGTGTGTGTTTCATCAGGATATATAAAGATGACACAGAACCCGGGGTACAGGATTTTGATTTTTTTCCTGCTTCAAAAGTTCTAAACTAATACACTAAAAACCATAAGATACTGATCATAATTCTGATCCAGACATTTTGTCACAAGATGTTTTTCTTCTTAAAAAGCTAATTTGTTTAATATAACTTTACTAAATTTTGGTTTTTTATCATATTAAATATATCAAGGAAACTTTGTTTGTTTATTTATTTATTTATTTATGGTGCTGGGGATTGAACCCAGGGCCTTGTGCATAAAAGGCAAGTACTCTCCCAACTTAGCTATATCCCCAGCCCCAAAACTTTGTTCTTTAAAAGACCTGTACTGATATTTTGTTTGAAAATTTTGGCATTTATAAATATTCCAAAGAAGATAAATTCATAAAACACATGGCTCAAAAGTGGCAGAGAATTTACAGGTTCTTTGGTAAGCTGCCAATATCATATTTAACAGGAACTCTGAGGTCCAGAGAGTAGAAATAAATTGCCAAAGGTCACATATTGATTTAGTGAGTAGTTTACAGACTTGCTTTCTCCTTGTGGTACTTTGCCCCTTTTCTTTGTATATCCGAAAAGTCTAATAAAATGCATTCATTAGTAAGAAAAATATTTTTGTACAATAATTATAACCTTGATAAAAGTAAATAATTCAGGAATTGTCTGTCAAAATATTTTCTGAAAAAGTGAAATTTTTTCCAACTTTTTACCTCATTAATTCACTTAATAAATATGTTAAGCTTCTTCTATTTAACTCTTTTCCTAAGAATATCACATCACAATCTATTTATCTCTCTCTCTCTCTCTCTCTCTCTCTCTCTCTCACACACACACACACACACACACACACACACACTTTAAAATAATTTCTGAGAAATTTATCCATGGGGCTTATCAGATCAGCATTAATTTACCATTAATCAAATAGACCTATAAAAACACTATGTTTTTAAATACAAATGAATAAATATAGTTTTTTTTTTACTCTAATGTTTATATAAGCTCATGATAGATCATTTGTATAATACTGAAAAACTAGTAGAAACAAAATAAATCATCTATAGATTCACAATCAAGCAAGCATACTTAAAATACATTAATTTTTTACATAAGTCATTCAAAAATTTTGAGGTATAGTTTAGATGATAGTGCAGTCATAATCTCATAAACTCATAAAATTTAACTTTAGTGTTAATGCAATTACTGCCAATTATTTGTATTTAAATGTTATTCCATTGCCAGAATGCATTATTATTTATTTAGGAATATCCTTCATAACATCTAGTTACTATTGTTAATTATAATTTTTACTTTTTCTCCAACCCTTGAAGAATCATTCAAAAGAAATATAGCTCAGCACTGAGATACTAGCTGTGCATTATATGACTTAAAAATGAAAAAAGGAGAACCTGTCAGAACGTATATAAGCTCTACAACTACAGTCATTTAACTATTATTTATAAGCTAAGTCTCTCTCCACCGTCAGGGACCTAGTTCCTCCTTGGGCAGAAGATTTTTACTGAGCTCCAATTACATACTCTTATATTGGCAATTGAGTCATTATTAATGCTCCTGTTGTATTTTTTTTTTTTAATTTTCATCATGTTTTTTTGTGAACAAAACCTTTGTGTTAGTAAGTTGTAAAAGTCTCCATTGCTTCTCAGACACAGAAATGCTTTGCCTTATTCTCACCAGACTTCCTTTAGGGATGTGGATCAAATTTCATTATGTTGACAGACTCTTGGCCTGAGCTTGTAATTACTTTCATTTATTGATTCATTCATACATGAATAAATTCACACATTTATTCACTAGCAAGTAAATTTATACATCCATGCAGCAATTTCTCCCAAAAGTTTGTAAAGATCTTCTGCATACCTGTCACTATGATATGCTACCTTCTGTGTAGCATAACATGTGTTAATAAAATGGACGTTTTGCCTGTGAAA
This sequence comes from Marmota marmota marmota, assembly GCF_001458135.2. Classification (NCBI taxonomy): domain Eukaryota; kingdom Metazoa; phylum Chordata; class Mammalia; order Rodentia; family Sciuridae; genus Marmota; species Marmota marmota. The sequence continues at coordinate 9,434,657 of NW_026000170.1, read as the reverse complement.
GAGTTTTTTGTCTTGCAAGCAAGAATAATTTATAATAAATTTCAAATTTCTGACCCATATCCTCTTGTTCTAACAAGTCACACCTGCAAGGAAGTACTTCACTGTACCCTTACTTCTTATTTGGATGTAATAGTCTGTGAATGGTTAGTTTGAGGAGTCAACTAGACTGGCTTAAGGAATACCAGAAAACTGGTTTACCTGTAAGGTGTTTCCAGAGGAGGTGGGGATGTAAATCAGTGGGTTGAGTGGGAAAGTTTCACCGTGGGCAGTCAACAATCAGCTGGGGATCTAGACAGAACAAAGAAAAAAAAAAAGCTAATTCTTTCTCTCTCTCTCTCTCTCTCTCTCTCTCTCCTAGAGGTGGGACACATTTCTTTTGCCCCTGGTCTTCAGAATTCCAGGCTCTCCATCTGCTGGATTTCACAACTTAGATAAGCAGCTCCCCAGATTCTCAGACCTTCAACCTTGGAGTGAGAATTACAGCATTTGTTTCCTTGACTCTGAATCTTTCATACTTGGACTGAGCCATGCTACCAGAATCCAGGGTCTCCACCAAGCAGAAAACTTGGCCTGGGACTTCTTAACTTCATAATTATGTGCACCAATTCCTATCATAATTATCTATCTGTCGATCTATCTATCTATCTATCATCTATCCATCTATCTCCCTATCTATCTGTCTATCTTTCCTCTTAATCTCCTATTTGTTTTGTCTCTCTGGAGTAAATAAATATTCCAACTAAATTGTCCATGCAACCTATAAATGTGTCTCTCTTCCCAAACCTCATTTCGCCTCTTCTAGTTAACTGTATACTAATGCAGGCAGCCAGACTATGCCCAGCCATCATTTGTTATATGGCAAGGATTTAAGAATTAGGAACACTCTACTACTACCCACTAATTATTACTCCATTAATATTGAGGGTGTTGTCTGCAGAAAGAACCCAGTAGTCCTTTATCTAAATCAAGTCAAAGTTGTGCTTCTTAACAGCTAGAAAGAGAACAAGTTTTATGAGTAGTTTTATCTTTTCTGTTTTTGCTTAAAAGCAGAAAATGAATTCTCAAGGTTAAGTGGGAAAATGAAACAGTTCAATGAGTTTCTCTTAAGTTTTCACATAAAGAGCCTACAAAAATCCCCTGAATGTCTCAAATGTTCTGTTGAGAAGATGGTATGAAAAAATGCTAAACTTCAGTTTTCCATCTACTTAGAATCGAAGAATGGAAGACAGTAATGATAAGATGAACATGGGAACGATTCACTAATCCACAGCTGAAATTTGAGTATTTTGCTTATTACAGCCATTCTCTACCTGGATTTCTAAAAGTGCACAATTCCCCTTTGACACCATAAACTCATTCATGAATAAAAAACACAGAAAGTCATGACTTAAAATGTGAGGCTATATGCACTCAGAAAAATGATGCTTCCTTTTCATAGGCTAGTGATATGCTGTATGATAGTCTTTTGATACCTAATTTCTTTTTTTTTGACATTCATTAAATAATCCAAAATTTTATTCAGATTTTCCCAAGGTACTTATTTATATATGTATGCAATAAATTCTATATATTTTTCATCTTTATATTGTGCCATCTTTTTTACCTTTTTAAAAATTTGTGTTATTATTTTTACTGTACACATTTATAGGATACATTGTGATAATTCCACACATGTACACAATATGTTAAGATCAAATCAGAAGGGACTGAGGTTGTGGCTCAGTGGTAGAGCACGTGCCTGGCATGTGTGAGACCCTGGGTTTGATCCTCAGCACCACATATAAATAAACAAAGTAAAAAATTCATTGGCAACTAAAAAATATTTTTTAAAAAAATCAAATCAGGATACTTGGCATTTCCATCTCTTTAAACTTTTTTAAATAAATTTTTGGTTAAAACAATTGGCCATATTTAGGGAAAATAAAAATGTAATATTTCAATACATGTATACAATGTGTGGCTGATCAAATCAAGGTAATTAATATTTCTATCTCCTTATTATTACTTTGTGTTTCAAGCCTTTGAGTTCCTTAAATTCTATATAATTTTACACCTGTGTAAATTCATGTTGATACCTAATTTCTGACTAACGTAAGTGTTCTGAGCATGCGTGGGGTAGGGTAAACTATAATATTTGGCAAATCAGATGTATGAAATGTGCTTGCAATTTAAGATATTTTCAACTCATGATGGTTTATCAGGACATAAACTCATTGTAAGTCAAGCAGCATATGTAATGCATTTGTTCTACTGCTGTGTCAGTTATGATCATCCAGAAAAATAAAAACAAACAGAAATAGATGGTGTGTGTGGGGGGGGGAGAGAAAGAGAGAGAGAGAGAGAGAGAGAGAGAGAGAGAGAGAGAGAGAGTGACT
>NW_026000170.1:9410257-9432262 GCF_001458135.2 Marmota marmota marmota | reverse complement strand
AGAGAGAGAGAGAGAGAGAGAGAGAGAGAGAGAGAGAGAGAGAGAGAGAGAAAGGGATAGAGTCAGATAGAGACTTTCCTAAAGCTTCCTACTGGCCTTGAGGAAGAAAAAGTCATGTTAGGAACTGTCTATGGAAAGGGTCAAACATACAAATTTGGGAAATTACAGGAAACATGCAGAAACTAAAGGTCTCAATTCCTAAACTATAAGGAACTGAATTTTGCTGACAAACTGAATGTTCTTGCAAGACCCTGAACTGTGTAAAGAAGCACAGCATGGCTCATTGCAAGGCTGCAAGAACCTGAGGAAAGGACACATTCACAAATAGGTCATATGTACAAGCATAGTTATACACAACCATGTACGTAATATCTACTTCAATATGTGAACACTAAAATAATGTAGGAAACTCACATATTACACATATGTGTATGTATAATTTATATGTATGTGTATATAAGTAGGAGGTGTTTATATATGTGTGTGTAGATATACATATATATATATATTTATTTATTTGTGCGTGTATGTGTGTGTATATATATATATATATATATATTCATTCTTTGGATACATATGTACTAAAAAGAAAACAGTATCAAAATAGCCCCAGAAGCATCAATTTATAGTTGTCAATATATATTGTCTAAAATTTTGACTTTTTGCCAAAAAGTTGAATTATGAGACACAAGAAAGCAATAATGATAATTCATAGACAGAGGGTTAAAAAAAAGAAACAAAAACTGTAAGAAATCCCATATGTCAAATTTAAACAAGCAAATGAAAATTTCAAAGAATCTAAAAAGACTTCAAAGATAATGAAGATTATGCAACTTAACAGCAAAAAGAAAAGAGCATACAATGGATAGAATCTCAGACAAATATGGTGTTATATTAAATGCATGAATATATACATAGTAGGAGCACTAGAATGAGAAGAGAGAGAAAAATGAACATTGAAAATTTTGAAGAACCAATGGAGGAAAAATTGCCAGCTTTGATTAAAAATATCAATTTATAGCCCGGCATGGTGGTACACGCCTGAAATCCCAGCAGCTTAGAAAGATGAGGCAGGAGGATTATGCATTCAAAGCCAGACTCAGTAAAATCGAGGTGCTAAGCAATTCAGTGAGACCCTGTCTCTAAATAAAATACAAAGTAGGGTTGGGGATGTGGCTTAGTGGTTGAGTGTCCCAGAGTTCAATACTTGGTACAATGCCCCTCCCCCCAAATCAATTCATATACACAAGTATTCAATGAACTCCAAGTAGGAAAACCACAGAGATATCCACACTGAGACACCTTATAGTAACAATGTTGAAGGACAAAGATGAAGAGAATATTTTTAAAGCTGGAATAAAAAAATAACTCACATAAGTTATTACATTTAAGTGAAAATTAACAGTGGCCTTCTCACCACAATGAACAACAGACTGCAGTGAAATGCCATTTTCAAAGTAGTCGGGAGATAATGATAACCAGGGATCTTATATCTGAAAATGTGTGTGGTGGTGGGGGGGAAGGGTGTTGTGGGGATTGAACTCAGGGATGCTTTACCACTGAGCATTGAGCTACATCCCCAGCCCTTTGTTTTTACTAATTTATTTATTTATTTATTTTTGAGATGGTCTCACTAAAGTTCCTTAGTTGCTGAGACTGGCCTTAAGTTTGCAATCTTCTTTGCTTCAGACTCCCAAGAACCTGGAATTACAGGTGTATACAAACGCATCCAGCCTAACAAAACTGTCTTTAAGAAATAAGAAAACTTAAATATGTTCCCAGAAAAAAAAAAAAGAAACATAAATTGAAAGAAATAGTAAGGAAAGCTCTTTGCTAGAGAAGAGTGGTCACAGTCTATAGACAGGATTCATACAAATAGGCAGAAATAACTGATAAAACATTTATGTGTTAATAAAACAGGGTATATACTTAAGCACTTCTGTTTCTTAACTACAATTATAGAAAATAATATTTATAGCATTAAAAAATGTCATATATCGCCGTGCGCAGTGGTGCATGCTGTAATTTCAGCAGCTTGGGAGGCTGAGACAGGAGGATTACGTGTTCAAAGCCAGCCTCAGCAAAAGCGAGATACTAAGCAACTTGGTGAAACCCTGTATCTAAATAAAATACAAAATGGGACTGGGTATGTGGTCCAGTGTTCAAATGCCCTTGAGTTCAATCCCTCGTACCCCACTCCAAAAAAAAAAAAGAAAAAAAAAGTCATATATTTAAAATTAGTAGCACAAAAGAGATAAGTGGAATCAAATTTATAAAAAGTAAGCAAATGACACCAGATAGTCCCAGAATACACATGGATAAATAAAGACAACCAGGTATAATGAATTAAAAAGTCCTCATGTCAATGTGAATAAATATATACTTATAATTTCCTTTGTTTAAAGACATAAATTAGAAAAAATAAGAATTGTAAAACTATATTTTGTTTTAGTAGTATGATTAGTGGATGCCTAACTTTAGTATTCAGAGGGAAAATGGAGAGTAACTGGAAATATTCTGTTTGGTGGTACTGATAGTTGCAGCATATTTTAAATTAAAAAAAAATGAACTGTACAAGCACAAGACAGACAGACACAGAGACACACACCCTAAGACCTACTGCAATTTCTATATCCCATTTCATTAATAAATTTAACCAGGGATTGAGCAGCATAGTCAACAACTGAAGATGATCTTTTTTAAATTTTTTTATGTTTATTTGTTTTAATTAGTTACACATGACAGTACAATAATCTTGATATATCATACATTTGAATCAGATGGGGTATAATTTCTCATTTTTCTGAGTGTACAGGTTGCAGAATCACATTGGTCATACAGTCACGTATATACATCCAGCAATAATAATGTCTATTTTATTCTGCTGTCCTTCCTATCCCCCCTTCCTCTCCCCTCCCCTCCCATCACTTCTCTCTACCCAATCTAATGTGACACACTTCTTCTTATTTTTCCCTCAAATCATCATACATGTATTCTGTATAATGATGAGGGTCTCCTATCTTCCGTGCAATTCCCCTTCTCCCTCCCTTTCCCTTCCACCTCTATCTTATAAAATATATACTCTTTCCTAATTCATTCCCACTTCCTGAGCAATCCTCGGTGGGAGGATAAAACTTTGGTGCACAAATTTAGAAAAAAAAATTTCACCATGATGCAGAATTCTTAATGGTAATTTTAACTTACAGAATAGTAAGATATTTGAGAAAAATTTGCATTCATTCTATTTCTGCTAGATTATTTTTGTCTACAGAGAATACTAACTTTTATTTTTTTTATTGGTTGTTCAAAACATTACAAAGCCCATGACATATCTTTCATACATTTGACTCAAGTGGGTTATGAACTCCCATTTTTACCCCAAATACAAATTGCAGAATCACATTGGTTACACATTCACATTTTTACATAATGCCATATTGAATACTAACCTTTATGATATAACATGTCATACATTTCAAAAATGTATCTTCTAAAATTAAAAAATGGCCATATATATCTAGATGTAAAATTTTTGCTTTTATAAGAACTAATAGATTTCTTGTGTACTAAATGTGACACAAGTGCTTTCAAAGCTTTCATTTTCTTGATTTCAACAAGCATAAAATAGGTGGACATCATTTACATGTGTATGTGCCTGCATACAGCTATTTTAAGCAATATGTTCCATTACTTTACATCAGCTTGTACTATGTATTGTATCATAATACCTAATCACATGTTTAAATTCTTAAGTAATTCTACATGCTATTCCTAAACTTCCTTTACATTCCCTTCATTTTTAATGCATTGCATGATTTTAAAAAGTTAATGCTACTACTATCGAAATGAAATCATTCTGTTACATTGATAAACTCCACAGAGGGCCTTGCTTCAACTTTCTTCAGATTTTTACTAATGTAGTCATTTAATACCAACTTGGAGTTTCAGGTACAAGTAACCCAAATTCATGGTTTCATTCTACCATGAGTAAAGATATTTTAAGGAGCCAATAGGTTCTTTGTTTACTTGCTTATTTACTTTTAATTTTTTAACATAAATTTGGTTGTTGTCCCTGGGCAGGATCCATTGTAATCTTCCCAGTATCATTTCAATTTTATACATATGCTGCCAGATGATCCTTCAATTACTTATTTTTAAAATAAAATTATACTAACTATTTATTATTTACAAGCCTGGTTAATATAGGAAATGACCACAAGTGAATATATTTCTTAACATAATATTTTAATTATGGCATATGAAAATGACATTTGCAGATAAAAAAATTCTTAAATATTTTAATATCTTATGTTTCAACCTAAATATTTATGCAAGATGGAGGCAAACGTCATGGTATTGGCACCAAAATAGTCTTGTAGACCCATGGTACAGAATAGAGGACACAGAGACAAACCCACAAAGTTAGTTATATGAGACAAAGTCGCCAAAAACATATATTGGAGAAAAGACTGGAAATCCATATGCAACACAATGAAATTAAGCCCCTATTTCTCACGATGCACAAAACTCAATTCAAAGTGGATCAAGGATGTAGGAATTAAACCAGAGACCCTGTGCCTAATAAAAGAAAATTAGGCCCAAATCTCCATTGTGTTGGATTAGGCCTGACTTCCTTAATAAGACTCCTATTGTGAAAGAATTAAAATCAAGAATGAGTAAATGGGATGGATTCATACTAAAAAGCTTCTTCTCAGCAAAAGAATCTATGATGTGAATAGAGAGCCTACAGAATGGGAGCAAATTTTTACCACACTCATATATCAGATAGAGCACTAACCTCTAGGATACATAAAGAACTTAAAAACCTTAACACCAAAAAAAAAAAAAAAAAAACGAAACAACAACAAAAAAACCAAATAACTCAATCAATAAATAGACCAAGGAACTGAACAAACACTTCTTAGAAAATGATATACAATTAATCAACAAATATATGAAAAAATGTTCAACATCTCTAGCAATTAGAGAAATGCAAATCAATGATTTGAAACTACTATTCTAAGATTTCATCTCACTCCAGTCAGAATGGGTAGCTATTAAGAAAAAAAAACAAAAACAAGTGTTGGTGAGGACGTGGGGAAAAAGGCACACTCATACATTGCTGGTGGGACTACAAATTGGTGCAGCCAATATGAAAAGCAGTAAGGAATTTCCTTGGAAAACTGAGAATGGAACCACGATTTGACCCAGCTATCTCACTCCTTGGTTTATACCCAAAGGACTTAGAAACAACATACTTCAGAGATGCAACCGTATCAATGTTTATAGCAGGACAATTCACAATAGCAAAATTGTGTAACATACCTAGATGCCCTTTAGTAGATGAATGAACATATACACAATGGAATACTACTACTCAAGCATTAAAAAGAATAAAATCATGGCATTTGCAGGTAAATGAATAGAGTTGCAGGATATCATGCTAAGTGAAGTAAGACATTCCCCAAAAAACAAATACCAAATGTTTTCTCTGACATAAGAATGCTGATTCATAATGGGGATGGGGGGAATCATAGGAGAAATAGATGAACTTTAGATAGGGAGAAAAGGAAGGGGGAAGGGGGTAGGAAAGATGGTGGAATGATATGGACATTATTATCCTAAGTACACATATGAAGACACAAATGGTGTGACTCTACTTTGTGTACAACCAGAGACATGAAAAATTGTGCTCTATATTTGTAATATGTATTGAATTACATTCTTCTGTAATATACAACAAATTAGAATAAATATTTTTTTAAAAAAATCTATAAAAAAAGAAAGTTAATTTTTCTTTTAATAGTTATTAAATCCCACTTATATTCCAACATGGATGGATGGTTTTACACACACACACACACACACACACACATATTTACTAACTAAAATAATATGAAGAAGAATAGAAGGGAAATCATTACAGTAAGAAAATAAATTAGGGGTAGAGAGACGAGGCATGAAAGGAAAGATACTGTGAAAGGAAATTGAGCAAACAGTGTATGCATGTGAAAATATGGCATAGTGAATCCCACTATTATGTATAATTATAATGTGCCAATAAAAAAAAGAAAGAATATTATGGAAATTATCCTAAAAGCAGTCAAAATTACATGGGGAATTGATATTTGAGTACATTTTAAAATATAACATAGTTATAGAATAAATGTATGTTTACAAAAATAATATAGTAATGGGGTATTTATTCTCACTCAGTAGTTTGGAAAGATTTAGAGTGAATAATGAAGCCTGGTAAAATATATTTATGTAGGTAAGCAATTAATGTTTTGCATTTTTTATAATATCTTGAAAATTTTACAATTTTAAGTTAAGCTGCTTTTAAAAGAAGAAAATCACCTATATACAATCATTATACCCTTATTTCATTAACTGTTTCTAGAATATATAATACACAGATGTACACATAAAAAAGGTGCAATAATGTTTTGAGTGTGATTCTTATATTGATTCTGTATGAGGTGGGGCACATGCTAAACATATAAATATCACATATAGTAAGGTCATGGACCCATAACATATTACTCTATATAAACTAGTGTTTTAATGTTTTAATTATGTAATAATTACATATGATAGTGAGGTTCATTGTGATTTATTCATACATGCACATAATTTTCTCCATTTATTTCCCCAGTACCTGTCTTTTTCCTCCCTTCCTCCCCCTGACCCTGATTCTCTTTCCCTACTCTTCTGGTCATCGTTCTTCTATTTATGTATATATTTTCATTGATGCATTATAAGTATACATGAAAGTGGGATTTAATGTAATACATTCATACATTCATATAGCATAATCTGGATGATTTTATCCCCAGTTCTCCCTTTTCTCTCCCCCTTGTTCCCCTATCTCTATTCTATTTATCTCCCTTCTATTTTCATGATATCCACTTTTTAAGTTCCATTTTCTTCTCTAGTGTCTATATAAGAGAGATAACATCTGACCCTTGACTTAATGAGTCTGGCTTATTATACTTAACATGATGTTTTGCAGTTCTATTCATTTACCAGCAAATAACACAATTTCATTTTTCATTACTGTGTTCTAAGTTTTATTTTTTAATGAAATACTGTTATGAGAAATAGAAGTGTGAATTTATGAATGTGTACTTAAGTTACAGTGCAATCTAGACTTCATAATCTTTTGCCTATGTGATTTGTGAAAAAATATTTACCTATCTTTTTCATTAAGAACATGGAAATAAAGAACATTCCCTTATAAAAATTAATTGAAACTGTAAATACACATTTTAATATAAAGTAAATTTCCATCCTATTATTTAACAAAAATATCATTTTATTGTTTTCACAATAGCCCTTCATATTTAAACTATAATTTACACAATACTTTCATATTGACATTTATGTTTTAAATAATTCAGCAATGACCTCACATTTTTATACATGTAAAAATTCCTTGTAATCTTCTTAAGGTAAATTCCTAGAAGGTTTTTTTTTTTTTTTGGCAGAAGAGGAATGTTCAAAGCATCCATTATACGTAGAGAGCTAAATTGATCTATAGAGAATTTATACCAACTAATATTATCAATATCAGCTTATGGAATTCACCATTCACTTACAAATAACAGATAACAATCACAATCTATATATAACATATATAACAATAACATATCTACAGATATATAGAAAGACCTTAAAAGTTTCTAAAAATGTAATTTGTATCCTAATTAATTTAATATTTCTTCCAGATGAATTTTGGTAAATAAAATTCAGTTTGGGACTAGGATTACACTTTGTATTTTTTTCTGTGAAGACATCTTGTTTTTCTTTTGCATCTTTTGATAGTGAATTGTAAGACACCCCTACATATTTTTGTTACCCACTCTGTCGAAAATATTCTTAGTTTCACATTCATATTTTAATCTCCATATATCACTTGTAGATATTTTAGGATATTATTCATTACTAAAAGTTACTAATTGAGCTCTCATCATTATTTCTACAATTATTTTATGGTTTTATTTTTAATACTTAACTTTCAAATTCTGATGGAATTAATTTTGTTTCAATGTGTGAAAAGAGGTACCGATTCATCCATTTTTCTTAAATAATGACCCAATTTTCTCAGAAAAAAAATATGTTATTCCACACTAATATGTGATGCCACCCAAATTGAATTATATGCAGTTGTTACCATTTTAATTCTTTGCATTGCTCTTCAGGTCTATTCCATTGTCAACATCATTGCTTTGCTTATAGTATTTTTGTAATAACATTGACCATAATAGCTCAAGAATTCTGAAAATTATCTTTCCCATTTTACCAATGTTTTTGTTTCTCTCAATTTATATTCCTTTGGCAAGATTTCATTTTTGAGTGGCCAAGGAAAAGAACAGTAAAAGATACTTATGAATTTCACTGTGAAAAGCATGTGCTTTGATTTTATAAATACCAATGTTTTACAATACTTAGTGGAATACTTCATAGCTCTTCATTTATTTTATCTAATTTGTTACTGTTAAGTCACAGGTTTCAGGGCTGATCACACTGGCTATCTTCCTTTTAGTAGTGTTTTCCCCCTAGGAACCCTGGTTGTATTTACTGGCAGGTCCCCTGCTAAAATCAATATCTTGATCTAAGAGGAATTTTCTTAACCTCCTTCTGTCCCAGAATTTTCATGTTTACCTTTGTCCATTGTTTCATTTTTTTTTTCCTCATAGTAGTTACCACTGCCAGAAGCTACATTTTCTATTTATTTTTGAATTTTCCCTCTATGCCAATGTTGGTCCAATGTTTTCTTTGTTCAATACTGAATCTTTGATGAGTGTTTAGAACATTACTAGCACTAAGAATTAACCAACAGTACTCAGTGAAAATTTTCATTTTATTTACATGGATCATGCTGATGTCTTTCTTAAATAAACTATAGTTTTTGTTTTTATAGATAAGTAAAAGCAATATTTTATTATTTTATTTTCTCCTAGATATTAGACTACCTAAATATTGTGCATCCCTGATGAACTGTTGAGGTTTGTATGGATTCTTTGAAAATTTTTTTGAAGTCTAATATAATCTGGCAAAAATATTCAAATTTTTATTAAATCTAGATTAAAGATTGAGATATGTAATATATAAAAAATATATAAATAGACATAGATATTCAAAGAATCAAGTCGCCCTAAAATTGACTGAAACATTGAACACCTATCCCCAACACATTATATTTCTATAGTACTTTAGATTACTGGGCTGGGGTTGTGGTTTAGCAGTAGAGTGCTTGCCTAGCAAATGCGAGGCCCTGGGTTTGATCCTCAGCACCACATAAAAATAAGTAAATAAAATAAATGCATTGAAAAATATTTTCGATTACTATGCAGTGGAACTACCAAATAGATTGAAGGAACATTAAGTATAGGAAAGTGATAAATTACTTTAAAGTGAAGTAGAATGGAGTGGCTGGTATGGAAACTTTATGATGGCAGAAAGAAGCAGTTCCATGAAAAGCATTATTAGCAACTGGAAAGAACTTGTTAAGCATCTTTGTAAGTAGTTGCTTAGATGATTCTGAAATTGGATAATAGAGGTACAGCATTACTGTAAAAGCACTAGAGGCAATAATGGAGATTGTGTCATTGGAGAAGACCTTTGTACTCTGTACTCACTGAGAATTTTGGTATGAAAGTCTGAGGCTTATTGTGTTTCTCCTGTTCTCTGATCTGAAAGACTTTAAATGGTTTGATGAATCATTGGGACAGAATAATTCTAAAATCTCTTCCAACTTAATATGTGTACATTTCGCCACACAATTAAATTCAGACATAATAAACTAAGTAGATGATGATAACTTGTTTTCCATAGGAGGAGACACAATAAGAAAAAATTGACTTTAGAATCGTAAGAAAATAGAGTGAATTTCTTTTTCACCTTGGAATTATATTTTTCCTAAGAACCTGTTGTTACTGACTGATAGAAAATTAAATCCTTATAAATATAAAATAAAGCTTTATGACATCTCCTGGATTATGGAATATATCCATCCCTATACCTTAGTTTTGATTGAACTTAAAAATAAAATTTTTGCTTAGGAACTCCTCTCATAATAGCTATTTGTACAAAAATTTTTCATGCCATTGTAATATGTTTTAATTTTCTTTTAAAAAGCCGGTATTTAAATTTGACTTAGTTGGGTTTTATGGAACATAACCTAGAACTGAGATTTGTTGTCTTGTTTTGTTGTTGTTGTCTTTGTTTTTTTGTATAGTCAAAACCTACTGAAAATTTCTCCTCTTCAAATTTTTAATTATCATCATCATCAGTAATACTATTGTTATTTTAAATACTTCAGTGTTTTCCTTACTGTATGGGCTTTTGAAATCATTGTCCACTAATTAATATTTCCAAGATAGTCTACTGCTTACACAGATCTTACAGACCCCCAGCCAATGAGAAATGTTTCTTTGTCAACAGGTGAATAAAGCAAAATGTGCTTGGTATATTCCTCCCCGTTTCAGGTTCTTTTCCTTCATCTTCTTCCCATGATAGAGTTTGATGTTTACAAAAAAATCTCAGCTGGGTGTAGTATCCCATGCCTGTAATCTCAGTGGCTCAGAATCAGGAAGATCACAAGTTTGAGGTCACTCTCAGCAACTTAAGAAGGCTCGAAGGCAACTTAGTGAGACCCTTTTTAAAATAAAAAATAAAGTGGGCTGAGGATGTAGCTCAGTGGTAAAGCAAAGGCCTCTGGGTTCTAAATAAACGAATAAATAAACTTGAAGAAAGAAAACAAAAGAATGAAATAAAAATTCTCACTCTATTAGCTCCTCTAGTTATTACAGTATCCAGAAAATTAATTTTTAAAATACGGGTTAAATGCTTGTGATTTAAATCCAACACATTTCAAGCACAAAAGGGGAACTGTGGATTCAGTGTCTGATTAAGTCGGAACCTAAAAGATATTCTTTCAGTGGATGTTGCTCTGATCTTTTCTTGAATCCTTTGTTAACTGCCAATAAATCTTGGTTTCACATGGGTCTGATATGTTGGCTCTTTGCAGGGTGTATTTTTGTGTTTGTGCGAAGGTAGGGTATGTGTATGTATGTATTCATCTCACAAAAAAGAAATTGCCCAGAGTTCTCTGGTTGTGTAACATTTGACTGCAGAGGTTTCTCCTCTCCAATGCTGTGTTGTTCTTTGCCAATTAGGTAAACATTAGGCACTTGTGTAACCTTTTTATTCTCTAACATTTTCTATTTCCTTTCTGTTGCAAGAAGTAGCAAAGTTCTGAAGAAGGAATACAATCTTATTTTCTTACTTATGGTGTTATTTTCTTAGTTTTGATACCACAAATTCACCATGCCTGTGTGTGTGTGTGTGTGTGTGTGTGTATGACATCATACACCTGCACTTAGGGACATGTGAAGTAACCTGGGTTTTTAGGGCTATTCATGAGCTTTGCATTCTCTGGCCCTGAATGCTTCACAAGTTAAATTTTAAGCTTTCAATTAAGAGGCCTTCAGTCCATCTTTTAGAATCATCATTTTCCAACACAGACTCCATCTCTTCTGATATCTATCAGAACGTACATTTGTAATTTTATGCAGAAAAAAACATGTGGATTACCAAGAAAATTGTTATATTTTATTTACCACCAAGGAGTTTTTAAATTCCTAGGGAAAGTAGGCAGAGTGAGTTGTTTATTTTTCTGGCGTGCCATCAAGGAAATCTGTCAATTTAATATACCAGTTTATCTTTTTGAGCCCAAATAATACTCACTTTGTACTTCAAAAATTTATTAATCAAATCTCAAGTGTCACAAATATTTGCTGAAGCACTAGATCTAGATTTAGCTTGTTGGTAGATTTTCAACTCTTCTGTACATTCTAATTCTATTGCTTTTCTTCCAGAGTCTATAATAATAGATTCTTGAAATCAATGAATATTTAAATTACTTTTTACATATTTATGAAGTGTCTGCCTCTGCCAGATCCTGCTGTAAGTACAGGCAATGTAATGGTCAGACTGACTGCCAAATTTGGTATAAACATATCTGTGAGTTCCTCAACCACACAAAAAGACATGGCAGAATTCCCAGCTTGGCAGAATTTTAAACCATATGAATTGATGCCTAATGAGAACGTCTTTACTCTATGAACCCATTACAACATATAATTCTATTCTCTCTATCATCTAGGACTTCTGAAAATCATATTATGAGAGACTATGCACCATGTTTAGTATCCTGGGAGATAACAAAACTGAGCTGAAGAAGTATTATCATGATTACAGAAAATCATTACCAGGAGTCAAACTTCTCATAGCATCTGAGTGGTGTGAAGAACAGGGTGTCCTAGAAGAGGGCTAGCAGAGCAAAAATGGGTGTTCCACTACTGAGAAGTGTGCCTGGGCTCCAACATGACACCAGTACCCTAAACAGGAGCCAGAAGCATCTGTGCATTCATTCAAAAGGGTAAGTAGGGCAGGAGTTACTAAAAATAAAGCCATGCAAAAAATACAAGGCATACTACCTAAAGCTAGCTATCCAAGGATTTGAGAGCATTCTTAAAAATATATGAATTCTGTCTATTGCCATGTCTTTCAGAGGTAAGTTTGCTTCTTCACGTGATGTTTTATTTGGAAGATTAGAAATCATATATATTAAACTATAGAAGATTATGTATATTTCTCACAAAAAGCTACATTTCTCACAAATCTAACATCCGTACAAACCACTTGCATATTTTAAATTGGTTGAATTAGACAAGAAGTCACAGCATGATTAAGAGATGAGTGATGGTTTTTCAAGGTTGAAATGTGGCCAAAATGATTTATTAACAATGTGGTAAATATCTGTACTACCTATTTGCTTAACACTACAAAAGGCACCCTGATTGGTTATTACTAAGCCTCATGTTACTTGCTTTGAAATCAGTAGGAATATATTTATTATAGTCATGGGAAATCATTTTATGCCTATTTTATTTAAAACTGTTTTGTTTTCCTGAAGAATATTCTGGATTTAAATTTTGAAATAATTATAGAATTGGCCAATGTTGATTTTACAGTAAATTAAATTGCACAGGGCCAAAAAAGCAAGTGAAATTTCTCCTAATGTGAGATGATAGAGAAGAAGTCTTGACAAGGTGTTTATCAAAATGGTCTTGGCTTCAGGATCACTGAGGAGCTGGTTCAATGGAGTTTCCTGGTTCAACATTAATTAAGGATATCTGAAAGTGGTATGTGTAAATGAATCCACAATTTGAATAATAACCCCAGACAATTTATATTACATTGAAAATTACAGAAGTGTAATGAAGAAAAAAAGAGCCTGAAACCTGGTTTGAATTCCTTTAGTTTATTGACTTGAACCCTAAGATTATTTATGAAGATGCTACTCAATAAAAAATGTAAGAAACTTTTCACTGAATTTTATTTGATAATTAAAAAAAATAATACAAAACAATGAAATATTAACATTTACGAGCAGGTTGAGAAAACATGGGTTTTGTTAAACTCATAAAGTCTGAATGATTTTTAAATTGCTTCAGTACCTTTTGGAGTACCTTATTTTATCCAAATGAAAATCTAACCCTTGTCAAGTAAGAAGGAAAAAGAAATGAGACTGGAATTGTCTTTATAAAAGATAAAATTTCTGACTAAGATTATTGATTTTTATTCATACTATGTAGTATGACAGTAATAGTAAGTCAAATGATGTTTTGTAAAATTATAAGTAATTAAAATCACATAGAAATTAAAGCTAAAATCTGATTTTAGAATGCACTTAATTAATTCTAATATTGAGTAGAAATATTTCAATATTGAGTAGAAATATTTCAATATCATGTAATGACTTAAAATAACTTAATTCGCCAAGTAAAACTAAATAGATTCTTCAAAAAATAAAATGCTAGTATCATTTGTGAGTGAACTTCAGGGCATGCTGGGAAATTAGAAATATACAAAAGTACATTTTATGTCCTCTTTGCACTAATAAATAGCATACATTGGGCAAAATATATCCATTTTGACTTCTGTGTGAGCCCTGTACTTTCTTATGTATTGGGATTATAGGAGATAAACATTAGCAAAATTTGAAGAATATTGTAGAAACCTTTCTCACATATACTTTGAAAGAGCTAGATAATTATTACATTTTATTCTACATTTTTTAAAGACTTACGAAATTATCTTGGCATTTTGAAAAATTCTGATAATCTTATAGTCAAGTTTTTATTTCCCACTACAAAAATGTAATATCAGGTAACTTTTACTGGTGTCTAGGATTCAGTTGGACAAATACTATCAATTCTTCAGTTCTTAAGTATTTGCTACTTATTTATCTCAACAGACATCTTCCCAATTCCTAACCCATGGTCTTGTCATTTCCTAAACTGGCTTATGAATGTCTGAAGCTGTATGACTTTTTTTGTTTCTGAAGATTATGTGTCTCATTTTTATAAAATTCTTAGAGGAGTCCATTTTCTTACCACCCCTGCTATTAACCCAACTCCAACCAGTTTAAACACTAGGCTATTTTTTTATATGGGGAATGGTGATGTGAACCTAGTGCTCAGGCACCTCTCAACCTGAAGAACTCCCCTATGTTAGGTTTCACTTTCCATTTTCAAAATCCCAGATAACATACTTCCCTTTTCTAATATTTTCTTTCCAAATGATGCTAAGTTTGGCCAAAGTGGTATCTCCCTGTACTGAATTGATATCTTAATTATTATCTGTTTGAACAGCTAATATATAACATGTTGATTTTTCTTTGTATCTGACATTTTCATCTTCAATTTTTTTTATGGTTTATGTTCTATCCTGCTCATCCAGAATGTAAAAAACATGAGCATAGAATCTTCATTACAGACATTAGTAGGGGCTGAATTAGTGCTTAGCTAACAGATATTAAATGAATATTTGCTATATTTACAACTATACAACACCTTCATTCTTGTTTTCTAAAATTGTAACATACTTTGGTCAAAATACTATTAATTCAAGTTAGACAAAGATAGGCTCATAATTTCACACATTTTTAAACAGGCCTTACTTGATTATATCTGTTCAATGCTTATATATGGAAGCACCTACTAACCCAGATGACTTTTGTGTTACTTTTAAAAACTGAATGCCTTAAGAGGAGGGCATATAAAAGATAAGACTTTACCCATCGTGTGTTATTTCCAGATATGATTAAGTATCCATAAGTTGAAGTTTTAGGCAACCATTTAGCTGCCCTGCCTTCCAAGTTGGCTTAACATCTACAAGAGTTAAATCAATCAGGGTAAAGTGAGAACTGACTGGTGAAAGTGTTTCTGCACCTGCTGTCTGACAGGGTCACATCGCGGGGGATGCTGCAGGAAGGCCGCAGCATCTGGAAACTGGAACCATTAGGAATGTTAAGTGTTTTGTTTATGATACTCATGATATGGATAACAGGGCACACGTCAATCAATAATAAAAAGTTCTTACGTATTGTCTGAGATTGTAGGAAAATTCCCAGAATGAGACTAAGGATGCAATTGAGACATGTCATGAGGTACATTTCAGTGTCTCTCAGGATACAAACAATGGTGTTATTCCTCAAGCTTAAACAACAATAAATATTTATCCCATGGTTAACAATTTACACTAGCCCACCCAATCCCATCCTAAAGCCACAACTTGTACAATAGCCTAGCTACAGAGAAACAATTTCTGTGCCAACAGTACAAGGACCACCATTTGTAGTTTATGGTATCCCCTCAAGGACAAGAGGCTAATAAAAATACATTTCCCAACCAATAGACCCTCCTTTGCTTTATGCAGAAAATTCTGATGAAAATGGAAAACACATAGTTAATATAAATGACAAATGAGTTGAGGTGTAAAGCCCGCCCTTTAGTTAAAGATTACAAAGACATAAGAATTGGTGTGCTTTGACCAAGGATCAAAGAAGTTCTTTAAGAAAGCAGTTAAATAGGTCATATGAAAAAAGGAAATTACCTTGGAAATTAAAAATAGAATAATGTAAAATTAACACAGATATATTTTAGAGGCATTTCAGAGTAGTAGGCTTTTAAATAATAGACTTTCACTACTTTAAGTGTGTTTTACTGGGATTTTACTTTGGAAGTAAGAAAGCTTACCAATAATCATAAGTATGCTTTAAAGTTAAAGGTTAATGAAATAATTATAGGTATGCTTTAAAGTTAGAAGTGAATAATAATAGGTCAGTAGTCATGTAGTCTAGTTGCATTGCTTAGCACCTAGTGATTTACGCAAAAATGTAAAAGTTTAATCATGATTATCTAAGGTTACAGAAAAATATTTTGAACAATGTATTCAATATCTTAGGTAATCGATGTATGTCAGAAAAGATTGTAATTCTTGAAAATTATGTAAATCAAAAAAGTTTTGGGCTTTGAAGCTGTCCATTAACTACCTGAAAAAACACCTGTAAAAAAGGTATAAAAATAAAGGTCCCTCTAGGGGCAGAGAGATGTCTTCTGGAGGTTGCTCCTAACTTGCAACCTGTCATCCCGACCCTTCTGATGCCACTCCTCCTTCACGACCCCCTGGACCCTCACTCCCCCCGTGGGGGCTGGACCTCAGCAGCTGACTTTAACTAAACTGTCACCCAGAGGGCAGCTCTTGGTTGCCAAAGTAGTCATTTGTGGTCAATCTCATGGGGAATCCCTGAAAATCATTGCAAAGAGGAACCCAAGTTATGAAGAAAAGGGCAAGGGCCAAGCAAAGATAGTAATTCTCTAGGTATCAAACACAAACTGAGAGATGCAGACAGCTCTAAAGGGTTTTGCTGAAAACTCTTTTTCTGCCTTCCAGCTTTATTGCTCTTGTCCAAGGTATCACAACTCCTATTCCAAAAGCATTGTAAAATAACCTTGTAGCTTATTTAGGTAAAGAATATTTTTAGCAAAGAGTAAAGTGCCTTTTAGGTATCAGAGACTTTAAAGAAATTTACTAATTCACTGAAAACCTCAGATCTTAAAGTATATATTTTACTAATGTTATTTATTTATTAAATATCTATCCATTTCAATCACCAACTCCAGTGCTAGATAAATTAAAAGGATTACACAGTTTTTTCTCCCCCAAAGCATAGAATTTGAAGGGGTGGCACATAGATCACTTATAACTACATAGATGTGTCATAAATGATGTGATATAAACCAGGAGAGGGTGCTAGGAGATACACGGGAGGGAGGGACTGGAAGAACTACAGGGAGTTAATGGTGTTTCCCAACCTACTCCCAATAAATCTTATATAATTTGCTAAAAAAATGCTAAATAATTATATCTTCCTTAACTTTTTCCTGATATCAGTTTACTGATTTACCTTTTAAATCTTTCTTATAAAAGTAAAAACCTAGAAAACAAAATAGTAATTGAATACTCTGGATTAGGAACCCAGATTCTGGCTTATGATGTTGAAGTAGGATATTTTTGCATCTTAAGAAGATGTTTCTCTGGAGAAATTCCAGCATCAGGTGTAGCAGAGAAACAAGAAAAAGTTCAAAAACTCAGGAGCTTGAGCCTTGTTTCTACTTTAATCAGCATCTTACTTTTATCTGTTTATTATAGTGCAGTCTCATGTAAATTTTCAGTTAAAAGAAGTATGTGTGTGTGATACAAAATAAATTTCAAAAGCTCTAAAGTAAAGAAAATAAACTCCTACTCTCTTTTATCTACTTAATATTTCCAAGTCTAAACTCATTAGTCTTACTTCAAGGTCCTGTATAAGTTGGTTCTCAGGCTTGACACTAAGTTCACCATCTATAAAAAGAAATATTGATAAATTCAACCTGACCTAAAAAAAAAAATTACTTCAGAAAGGACTCCATAAAGAAGATGAAAATTCCAACTACAGACTGCAAATCAAATATTTGAAAGCCATATTATAAACAATATAATAACATGTAGAAAACATAGCTCTGAAAACAAAGAAGGGAAAAAGAATAAAATCTAATTATAAAATAATTAGACATTTTATCAAAGAGAGTTTGTAAGTAAGTAATCTTTGGGATCTTCAAATTAAAACTGCAAGGAAAAATACTGGTGAGGATGTGGGAAATTAGCTCACTCACACATTGCTTTTAGTATGAACATGGTACACTCACTCTGGAAAACATTTTGGCAGTTTCTTATATTAAGCATGTCATTGACATGTCATTCAGTATTTGCACTGTCGCCCATTTATTCTAAAACAATGAAAACTTATTCTCCCACAAAGACAGCTATATGAGGCAGATTCAAGAGAGTGCATTAGAGGAAGGCTGACATTCCAGTTGCGCTGTGGCTTGGGATTCAAGCAGTGGAAATACTGCTTCACAGCAACATGGGTGAAAGAGGGAATTCATTGAAGTTTGACAGTGGACAGTCAGAGGTGCTTAGAGACTCAGAAATTCTGGTGCATCAAAGGACAAGAGCACATTGGAGTCAAGCTGGTGGTGGCATCAGTGGCAGCTGTGCCATTTCATCATAGAACAAAGGAATAACCCAAACATAGATGTGTCATAAACTATGTGATATAAACTAGGAGAGGGAGCTAGGGGACACACTGGAGGGAGGGCCTAGAAGAATTACAGGGAGTTCATGGTGTTTCCCCCACCTACTCCCAATAAATCTTACACAGTCTGCTAAAAAATGTTAAATAATTTTATCTTCCTTAACTTTCGCATGGAAAAACTGGTAGAACAGAACAATATCCAAACTTAGCTGAAAACCAAACCTGCACAGCAATGTGGCGTTTGAGCCCAGTGGGGTGGTGCATGCCTGTAATCCCAGTTGTTCGGGAGGCTGAAGAAGGAGTTTTTGGAGTCCAAAGCCAGTCTTAGTAAGGGCAAGGTGTTTAGCAACTCACTGAGACCCTGTTTCTAAATAAAATACAAAATAGGGCTGGGGACATGGCTCAGTGGTCAAGCACCCCTGAGTTTAATCCCCGGTACCCACTCCCCCCCCTCCCCCCCAAAAAAGTGCTCTGTGTTTGTCAACTGGAAAGTGAAAAGCTGAGGCAGGGAGACATCTGCGGGAACCTGGAAGATTATAGCCAACATTGTCATACTGTCCCAGCAAGAGCATATTGTGTGGCTTAGGGTGTACCTGAAAAACCAGCCTCTACCTCAGAGCAAAGCCTGTCCAAGGAAGGGGACGTGACCCTTGTCCTTGGAAAGACCCACTGAGCACTCCTAGGCACATTCCCACCCTGCTGAGTTGTTTATCTGCAAATAACAGGGGAGATTTGGTGCGCCAAGTGTCCCTGACTCTGTCTGGCTAGGTGGGGACCCATAGCAACCCCCTAGCAGCCATCAATCAGCAAGAGACCGGGAAAATACCTGGGATGCCAGATGACCCTCCCAGTAGTTTATGGTGGTTGATAAAATGTTGGGAAACCATGTAGTTCAGCATGTACTCCCCTCTTGGCTTAAACCAATCAGTTCAAACGAATCCCCGTCTTGTACTAACCAATCACCCCTACCCAACTTGTTCCCTCCAGTGAATATGCTAATCATGTTTTAGAGTTGTTTTATGATTTTCCCGCAGTGTGTGATGATTTGCTAAGAGATGCTATGATGTATGTGGAGTCCCTGCCTTCCCCAAAGAGTGAATAAAACTGCTGCAAACCCTGGGCCCGGGCCTCTCAGCATCACCAGTTGCTGTGTGCAAGCAGAGGACCAAGCTAGCTTGCAATAAACACCTCTTTGCTGCTTATATTGATCTTGGTCTCCGGTGGTCTTTTGGGGGTCCCAAATTTGAGCATAACATACCTAGCAGAACATGATTGAGACAGGTAAAGAGAAGATTGTATGTAGGGGGATACAAAATGGAGTAAGAGATACAAAATGGAGTGCAACTAGCTTTTCCTTAGTCTGGCGGGTCCTGTGACCAGACTAAGATTGTCAGGAAACTGAACAGGTAGGATTGATTACACTCAGGGAATGAGCATGGGAAGGTCAGACTTAAGAGTGGTAAAGTGTACGATACCTGTGAAGGATTGGCTCCCTTGTAGTAAGAGATTCTCTGGAAGCTTCTGAGATAGAGGCTTACAGCACAAATCAGCATCAACCTAGCCCTAGTGGTGAATTGATCTATCCTTTCCAGAGCTAATACTACTCACAAAGTACCTATAATAGTTAATCTGAATTGTCAACTTGGTTAGATTCAGAGATGCCTAAGGTTAAGAGGCTTCTGGGTGTGTCAATGAGGATATTTCTAGAAATGATTGGCATGTAGGATAACAAACCAAAGCAGAGAGCCACCCTAAGTTTGGGCAACACTGTCCAATAGGTTGAGGGTCTGGATTGAACAAAATTTGGAAAAACAAGAAAGTAGTAGCAGATGCAAGCTTGATTCTTATTGAATGGATTATTGATAACTGCTGCAATTGCCTGAGGACATCAGACTACAGCTCTTTCACTCTTCCAAAGTAGATTTTGCCAGTGATTCTCCAAGGAGTTTCCAGAATCCTTTGGTCTTGAACTGGAGTAGCATCACTGGTCCCTCTTGTTCTGAGCCTTGAGCATCTTTGACTGTGTAGCTGTAGGTTCCTCCAGCTCTCCAGCCTGCAGACAGCCATTGTGGGACTATCCAGCTTCTGGTTATATAAGCCAATCTAGCAAATCCCTTTTCATAATCATATATATGATCTATATGTATCCTGTTCATTTTGTTTCTCTAGAGAACCTTGACTATTACAGTACCAAAGGCCCGATTAGATCTAAATGCCAGTTGCTGGAATTTCCCATTTAGAAATCTGCAATAGTCCCCAACCTTAGAGTCTGGACAAAACTAGAGTTGACAGTACCTCTCTCTTCTGTCCTACCTTATATGATGAGAAGGGAAGATAAAAGCTAATTCAGTGAGATTCAGTTTTAGACCACTACACCTGGCAGCCTGAAGAACAATGCAAAAAGAGGGAGGTTTACAATTCACATCCCTTGTTCTTGCTAAGGGGTACATAGATCAAGAAGAAATATCAAGGATGGTCCAGCATAGGCCATGATCATCCATCCTTGTCCACAGTTTTGACCATCTGAATTGCTGCAGTCTGGCTGGGCACAAAATCACGAGCCACTCAAGCAGGAACAAAGTTTATTTTTTGAAACTGCCACCAATGTCCGGTAGGCGCCCGGGAAGATTTTTCCACCCACGCGGCCTCCTCTCGGACCTCCGAGAGAGCTCCTCCCCCGGAACTCCCTCCTACTGTACTTCCCCAACCAATGGGAACTCTCCAGGAGTCCCGTAGCCAGCCTAGGTGAACAGCAGGAGTCCAATATCCATATGAATGCAAATCTTAACATAATCATATCATCTCAATGGCTAGCTGGTGTCACCTTTCGACCAAAAATGCCATGCATCATATACTTGGCTCTTAGCATCTCCCCCCTTCTGTTTAAGTAACAAGCAATCTGGCTAGGGACTGTGCCTGTTAGGTTTGTCCAATTCAACATATGGTTCTTACCCATCATCGGAAAACTGACTTTTAGGCATCAGCCTCCTGTCTTAGGTTGATACCACTGCAATTGGATCACACCCGTCACTGACTACCGGTCCAGCATATAGCCATACTTGTGGATAGGCCTATGTACCAGTGGGGGGTGAGGTTCTTTGCCTCACCTCTGTTGGCCCCCAAAATTAGACCATCACTAGTAGAAGGGAGGAGGATACAGAAATGTCATGACACCAAGTCAATTAACGGCTCCTAGGAAAAATTGCATCACTGGTGACACATCAGCAAAGATACGCTAGCACTACCATAATTCACTGAATCAACAAATAGATCACAAAGCATACAAGTGATACATAGTCCAGGCAAGTTCTGTAAGCAGTTCAAAGCAGAGGAATCTATCAATATGTCCATATCCTCCCAAAATAAAGCATACATGTGATACATAGTCCAGGCAAGTTTTGTAAGCAGTTCAAAGCAGAGGAATCTATCAATATGTCCATATCCTTCCAAAATAAATCGACTCATTGATTGAGCATTACTTGTTGAGTTATAAATCATTGATGTATCAGTTTACA
>NW_026000170.1:9402936-9407716 GCF_001458135.2 Marmota marmota marmota | reverse complement strand
GCAGCACTAAGTCCTGATGAATCCAAATTTAAAAAGTTTAGAGTAAAAAGGGTTATTTTAAGTTTATCTTTGGGGAATATATACCCCTTCCCAATTCCTTCTTTTTGCTTTAATAAGTACATTTTAATAGTTTGATGAGCTCTTTCAACTATGCCTTGTCCCTGTGGATTGTATGGGATTCCTGTTATATGAGTAATGCCAAATGTTGAGCAAAATTGTTTAAAAGAGGTAGAAGTATAACCAGGGGCATTATCTGTTTTTAACTGTTTTGGAACACCCACAGTGGCAAAATTTTGTAAGCAATGAGCTATAACATCTTTAGTTTTTTCTCCGGCATGAAGGGAGCCCATCAGAAATCCAGAGGATTAATAAGTACTATTTTGAAAATATACTCAAATAAATTGAAAAAACTAGAAGAAATGGACACATTTCTACACACATATGTCCTACCAAAATTGAATCAAGAAGAGATAAAAAAAAATCTTAACAGAGCAATAATTAGCAATGAAATAGAAGCAGAAAAAACAAAAACAAACAAACAACAACAACAAAAAAAAAACAGACCAGATGGATTCTCATCTAAATTCTACTAGACCATTAAGAAAAACTAATGCCAGTGGTCCTCAAACATTTTCATAAAATAGAATGGGGTGAAACACTTCCAAATTCATTCTAAGAGCCAGTACAATCCTGATATCAAAACCAGATAAGAATACATCAAGGAGCCAGGCATGGTTGAGGTATACCTATAATCCCAGTGGTTTGGGAAACTGAGGCAGGAAGATCACAAGTTCAAAGCCAGCCTCAGCAAAAACGAGGCACTAAGCAACTTAGTGAGACCCTGTCTCTAAATAAAATACAAAATAGGGCTGGTGATGTGGCTCAGTGGTTGAGTGCCCCTGAGTTCAATCCCCATTATTGTCCCCCACCCAAAAAAGGAATACATCAAGGAAAGAAAACTACATACAAATATTCCTGATTAACTTAATACCAAGTCCTTAGTAAAACATTACAAACAATATTCAACCACGTATTAAAAAGAGTGTACATCATGATCAAGTTGGTTTTATTCCAGGGTTGCAATTATGGTTTAACATTCATAAATTAATGAATGTAATTCACCATATACATAGAATTATGACAAATATCACATTGTTTAAATAGATGCAAAGAAAAATTTTGACAAAATTTAGTATTTATTTATGATAAAGTCACTGAAGAAATTAGTGAGAAAAAAACTTACCTCAACATCATAAATGTTATTTATGATAAACTCAAAGTCAGGATCACAGTAAATGTGGGAAAACAGAAAGCCATTCCTCTAAAATCCAGAACAAGACAAAGACATTCATTCTCACGTGTCCTTTACAGTATAGTACTAAAGATTCTAGTCAGAGCAGTTAGGTAAGAGAAGGAAATTAGAGGAGTAAAAAATAGGAAAGAAAAAATTCAAATTATTATGTTTGCCCATGATATAATCCTACACTTAGAAGATCCACCAGAAGACTACTAGAGCTAATAAACACATTCATCAAAGTAGTATAATACAAAATTAACATAAAAAAATAAATAGCTTTTTCTATATATGGATGAAAACAGGAAAGAAAGAAAACAGGAAACCAATCCCATTCCCAATAGCCTAAAATTTCCCTAAGAATAAGTCTAACCAAGGAGGTGGAAGACCTCTCCAATAAAAAAATACAGAACACTGAAGAAAGAAATGCAAGACACAAGAAGATGGAAAGACCTCCCATGTTCTTTAATAGACTCAATTAATATTATTAAAATGGCTATATTACCAAAAAGCAATACACTGGTTCAATGCAATCACTATCAAGATATCAATGATGCACTTCACAGAACTAGAAAAAGGGGGTCCTAAAACTCATTTGGAAGAATAAAAGACCCAGAATAGCCAAAGCATTTCTAAACCAATAGCATAATGCTAGATGTATCACAATACCTGAATTCAGTGATACTGCAGAGCAATAGTAATAAAAAAATATGTGTAACATGCATAAAACAGTTACATAGGTGAAACAGAATAGAAGACATGGAGAAAAACCCACCAGATAGAGTCATCTGATCCTTGAGAAATGTGTCAAAAACATACATTGGTGCCGCAGTCCGGCTGCAGCAGAATAATCGGGGGCGACGAAGAACTTGTGTAGATTGATACAGCAGGAGTAGGAGCCGTTTATTGTAGGACAGGAGCGGTATTTATACATTTCACACAGCTTATCTTAATTAGCATAAACTAGATACATCAGTCAACCAATAAGAAATCTCCACACTTAATGGCTCCCTGGTGTTACTTCACAAACCACTCCCTCTGGCATTTTGCCAGGCGCCATCTGGACTTGTTTACAGACTCTAACATTTCTCTGGCAAAATGCCAGGCGCAATCCTGACTTGTTTACAGACTCTAACACATTGGAGAAAAGATAGCCTTTTTAATAAGTGGTGCTGGGAAAACTGGTTATCCATATATAGGAGAATAAGACTAGACTCTTATCTCCCTGCCAGCAGAAAAATAATCTCAAATGGATCAAAACCTAATAATTAGACCATAAACTATGCAAATCCTTAAAAACATAGAACCAACACTCTACTTTTAAGTGCAGGCAACATCCTTCAATAGAGGATTATTAAAGCTCAGGAAATAATATCAAGAATTAAATAATGGGATGGAATTAAATGACAAAAATCTTCTGAACAGCAAAGGAAACAGGAATGTGAAGAGGGAACATACAGAAAATGGGAGAAAATCTACTGGCTACTCTTTTGACAGAGGATTAACATCTAGAATATACAAAGAACTCCAAAAACTTTAAACCAAACAAATAAATCATCTAATTAATAAATGGAAAATTGAAATACACAAGACACTTCTTAAAAGAAGAAATACAAATGGCCAAGAAATTTATTTTAAAAAGAATTCAAAATTGTTAGCAATAAGGACAATGCAAAGCAAAACTACACTGAGATTTCACTTCACTCCAGTTATAATGGAAGCTATCCAAGAATACAAACAGTAATAAATGCTGAAGAGAATGTGGAGGAAAAGAAACACCTTTATACTTTTGGTGGGACTGTAAATTATTAACCACTAGGAAAATCAGTATGGAGTTTCCTCAAAAGACTAGAAATGGAACCACTATATGACCCAATCCTACCACTTTTCAGTATTTATCCTAAAGAATTAAATTTAGCATACTATATATAATCATGGTTATAACAGCAGGATTCACAATAGCCAAACTATGGAACCAAAGTGTCCACCAATTTAATAAATGGATAAAGAAAATGTGGTATAGATACACAGTAAAATTTTATTCACCCATAAAGAAGAATAAAATTCTTTTATTTTCAGTGATATGGATGGAACTAGAGAACATTGTGTTAAGAGAAGTAAGCCGAACTTAGGAAGTCAAGAGTTGTATATAGTCTCTCAAATGTGGAAACTAAAGAGAGAAATGTACAAAAAGTTGTTGGTGAGGATCTCATAAAAATTGAAGTGAGATCAGTAGAACAAGGAAAGAAACAAGAGTGAGTTAGGAAGGGAGGGAAAGGGGAAATACCAGGGAATGGTATTGGGCAGATTATATTGCTACATTGTGTTCGTCTACAAATATGTAACAATGAATCCCATCATAATTATGATACATCAATAAAAATATGGGGAAAAAAGACAACATGAATGTTTATAGTTGATCTATTTATTGTCAGTATAAACTAGAAAAATCTAATATGGCTTCTAGTAGGTAAATAAACTGTGGTACATCTATATCTTGGGTTACCACTCAACAATAGAAATAAGTGAATTATTTATTTACAAAGCTGTGCTTTTCCAGGAAATTATACTGGCTTAAAAAAAAAAAAACAAGAAACAAATAAACAAACAAAAAACTCCAGTTCATAGTGTTTACATACTGTATTTTTTCTATTGTGTAACATTTTTAAAGACAAATTATGGAAATTCATTTTTGAGCAAATTGGTTTTTGACAGTGCTTATTCTTGTGGTGGTAGGGAGGTCAGAATGCAGAGGGAAGAGAATGTCGTTATAAAACTATATGGTTTAGATATGAAATGTCCCTCATGTGTGAGAAAATGTAAGAATTTTCAGAAGTGAAATTCTTATATTAGGAAAGGCATGACTTAATAAGTAGATTAATCCACTGATATGGGTTAACTGGGTGGTAACTGTAGACAGGTAGGATGTGACTGAAGAAAGTAGGTCACTGAAAATGTTCCTTTGGGACACTCTGATGAGCTGAGCACTCTCTCTCTCTGCTTTCTGTCTGTCTTGAGCTGCTTTCCTCCACCACACCCCTCAGCTGTGATATTCTCCCTTCTCTCAGTCCCAGAGCTACAGAATCATCTGTCTATGGACTGAAATCTCTGAAACCATAAGCCAAAATAAACTTTTCCTCCTTCATATCATTCTTGTGAGATCTTTTGGTCAGATTAATGAAAAGTTGACTAAAACAAAGGGGCAACAAGAGGAATCTTTTTGATTATGGTACTATTCTATATCATAACTATGGGGCTACATGAACCTGCAGGCATGATAAAGTGTATGAAATTAAGTGCACGCTCTCTCTCTAAATATATCTCATACACACACTCTCTCTCATATACACAAATGAGTGCTAGTAAAATGCATAAAGTCTGAATAAAAAAGATGTATATTTTTAGTGTCAACTTCATGATTATGTAATTGCACTATATATATATATATATATATATATATATATATATATATATATATATATATAT
>NW_026000170.1:9366059-9402737 GCF_001458135.2 Marmota marmota marmota | reverse complement strand
TATATATATATATATATATATATATATATATATATATATATATATATATTTTGCAATATGCTACCACAGTAAAATAACATTTCTTTTTATTATATCTTACAACTTCCTATCATTCCACAGATATCTCAAAACAAAGAACTTAATTTTTAAAAATTGTATGGCATTTTTCCCCTTCTGTTAATTTTTTCTTTGGGAATTATTATTAATTTTAGATCACCATCTGTCTTAATATGCTCTTTGTTTTATTATTTAATATATTTATACATATTTTAAAGACATAAAACTTTATCTTCTTTTCACTTCTCTAGTGATAAATTATCTATTCACTACCACCAAAATTTAAATATATTCAGTCACTTATAGCTAACCTTTATTTATTTTTGTAAGTTCTTTTTCTCTGTATTGTGTATTATTTTCATGTAGGCAATGAACATTTAATGTTCATCAAAGTAATGCCATGAAGTGAACTTTAAAGTGTATAAATATTTACTTCAACCAGAAAGAGGAAAGTCAGGCTCTCCATTCCTGACTTGGAGTGAAGTAGAACTTTAGATAGGTTTTTTACATAACCAGGTTTTTATTTATGTATTACAGACACTTTTAGTTTTAAATTCCTAGTGTCTCTACATTTAATTTTCATATCCCCTTTGGCCCCTCTTGGCTGAACTTTAGGTATTGAGAGAATTAATATTTGTGCTAGCCTTCATGGGGAAAAGCTGACAACAAGAGGATTACAGGAGGATTTATTTTTTTATGGGTGCCCTTCATGTCCATTAGGTCATCTAACACAAAATAAAATTGGAGAAAAGAGAACAGATTTTGATTTAATCCAGATGGCAATTTGTAAGGATTGGTAGGTTAGAAGGAAAAAAAGCTATGATACAATTGAAAATTCAAGTGAAGATATTTTAGAAATAGTTTAAACACAAAGTAATCTAGCAAATGTGGCCAAGAAGTCCTATAAATAGAAGAATCCAAAAAAAAAAAAAATTGTGAAAAGCCAGCTTGGAAATGGAGAAGTGGAAAGCATGGGGGAGAGAAAAAGAAGAAAAATCAAAGAACAGAATTTCTGGATTTTTTTTTTTTTGGGGGGGGTGGGGATACCAGGGAATTAAACTCAGGAGCACTCAACCACTGAACCACTTCCCCATCCCCAGCACTATTTTTGTATTTTATTTAGAGATAGGGTGTGAGGATGGCTGTAGGCCTGAGTCTAAGCAACTCCATTTTAAAAACTCACCAGGAACATCCACAGAGCCCTCCAGTATGGCCTCCAACAAGTTACTTCTCCTCACCCTGTTAAAGAGAGTGAAGCTCCTGACAGGCTGTCCTTGCCTAATAAGAGGAAAAAGCGAGAAGATCAAGGGTGGAGACCACCAGACCAGATGTTTCTGACCTCAAGGTAAATAATGTCATGGAGAAATTCGGTGGTAGCTGATAAGGATTGAAAGGGGGGTCAAAAAAGCCCCCAAATTTAGTATAAATAATAGACCTGATGAACAGGGATTCAGCCAGCAGAAACAAGGATGCACTTGAGCTGGAGAGCCTGATGAGGACCTGGACTGACATCCCATCATTTGTCATCATTTCCTGATCCTCTGCATGAACCTCACTGCTCTCAAACTCTACTGGCTCATCTGGACCTTGATGAGAGCCATAACTTCTCCCAATGACCCTCTTCTCAACCAGTCATCCACTCCATAAAAGGAGAAGCCTGCCTTGGTTCAGGACCTGATCACCACGGTCTGAGTGAGTGTGCATCTACTGGACATAAAGCCTAAGGATTAAGACTTTTGAACTTAGCACACAGAGGGAATGTCTGCCATTAGCCTGTCATGATTAAGTGTGTTTGCAGTGCTTAGAATTAATCTAGAATTGTTTTCTGTGAATTGATTATGTCTATTGCAGTGCCTAGCTTTAAAGGTTTGTCATTTTCTTGATTAAGAACCGATAGAGTAAAATTTTGTTGAGTAATTTGAGTGAATAAAGTATTGAAAGGAGAAGTGTGAGGACATTCTTTATTTCTCCCCTCATCTGCATATATTGCAATTTTGTTCCCTGGAGACACAGGGTCTTATTGAGTTGCTTAGCACCTTGATTTGTCTGAGGCTGGCTTTGAACTCATGATCCTCCTACCTCAGCCTCCCAGCCTCTGGGATTACAGGTATGCATCACTGACCCTGACAGAATTCCTGAAATTTTGACGAGAAAAAAATCTAATGTTATTTGATTCAGAGTAGATGTGATAGTATAAATAAGTAGAAAAAAATGTTTATAGAAGTTATATATCAAAAAATTACAAGGTTTAGAACTGAGAAAGCATTGTATTGTTATGCTGGAATTCGGGACCCCCAAAAGACCACCAGAGACCAAGATCGATGTAAACAGCAAAGAGGTGTTTATTGCCAGCTAGCTCGGTCCTCTGCGTGCACACAGCAACTGGTGACGCTGAGAGTCCCTGAGCCCAGGGTTTGCAGCAGTTTTAATACATTCTTGGAGAAGGCAGGGACCCCCACATACATCATAGCATCTCTTAGCAAATCATCACACACAGCAGGAAAATCAAATAACAACTCTAAAACATGATTAGCACATTCACTGGCGGGAATAAGTTGGGTAGGGGTGATTGGTTACTAAAAGAGGGGGATTCATTTGAACTGATTGGTTTAAGCCAAGAGGGGTGTATGTGCTGAACTACATGGTTTCCCAACATGTTATCAACCACCATAAACTACTGGGAGGGTCATCTGGCATCCCAGGTATTTCCCTGTCTCATGCTGATTGGTGGCTGCTAGGGGGCTGCTATGGATCCTCATCTAGCCTGACTGAGTCGGGGACACCTGGCGCAGCAGATCTCTTCTGTTATTTGTAGATAAACAACTTAGCAGGATGGGTATGTGCCTAGGAGTGCTCTGTGGATCTTTCCAAGGACAAAGGTCATGTCTCTTCCTTGGACAGGCTTTGCTCTGAGGTAGAGGCTGGTTTTTCAGTATTACTCCTGGTAAAATATTTCTTTTTAAATTGTGCAAAGGAGGTCTCAAGCTGTGTGTGTTGCAATTACTTTTAATCACTGTTATTAGGATATACAAAATAATTGGTAAAATATAAATCTTTCTTTCTCTCCAACTCTTCTAAGAAAAAAACAAAACAAAACAACAACAACAACAACAAAACGGATGTGCTAGATGGCAGGAGAGTCCAGGCTCCACTATCCCTTACAGAAAAGTTCAACTGTCAACTGTTCACAAACAAGAACATCTTGGTGAAATCCCTCCAAGTGAAGAATAAACCTGAGTTATCCTTGTGGTCTCCTGAATGGAATTAAAACTTCATGGAAAAGGAGCAGTAGTTCACTTCACCTTTTGAATATAAGCTCTGAGGCTTATGTTTAAAAGGGACTTGTTTTTCTTTTTCTCTTCTGCTCTCTCCCCCTCAACCTTGCTGTGAGGAACAAGATTACCTTGAGTTATCTGTGCTACACAGGAAGGAGATGTCTGCTAGAGGATCTAGGAAGTGAATATCTCCTAAATTAACACACTATGGGGTGACCCAGGACCCCCTACCAGGGCACACCTGGAATGTAGCCTTTGAATAGCTCCTTAAATCCCCCTGTTCCTCTGATGGGGAGAATCACAGCCTCTGGGGCCTTGAGTCTCCTGTGTTTCTCCTTTGCACACTTTCTTTTTTCTCAAAACCGTGTCCTCATTATTAAATTGGCATTAATTGGCATTGGGAACAAGGACCAAGATTTGGTTACAGAAAGAGCAGGAGAAGTGCTCTAGTGCTGTCAGTGTGCCCTTCCCTTTTCTGAACTCAGCATGATGCCACTCATAGGATCCCCAGGGCTCAGGGTTTTCATTGAGGGAAAAAGGTACTAGTGATGGAGTAGTGATACCGCTGGTTACCAATGACAAGTTCTGCTTTCCCAGATGTTGAATTTTGAACAGCAGAGAAGCACGGAGGCAAGCATAGAAAGCAAGTTTTAATTAAAGAATAATAACAGACTCCTTTGGGGAGGAAAAAGGGGGCCAAGACTGGTATCCAAAGAAGTGGGAGTGTTCTGCCCCTTTTATAAATTTTAGATTCTTTTTGTACTCCTGCCCACTTCCCCCTTATCTCCCTCCATCTAGTGTAAGTGACAAGTTCTGGGAGAATGCGCCAAAAAGGGGGAAACAAAAACAATTATTGGGGCAGGTTACCCTGCCAACAGATTAGAGCAGGAGCAGGGGGAACACTTTGGATGAAAGTGGGGCAGGGCAGCATTTGATTTTCTTTCCAATCAGCTCCCACCTTCCCAATTGGACCCAATTATTTAGTATCTATATTGATTGTCTTTTTGTCTCCCCACCCCCCACTTCACTAGTATTCTGAGGTGCTTTACAGCAAGTCTACTTCCATCTCATCTCAAAGGGAGCACAGGGGAATATGGCATGGCTAGAATATGGCATGGGGATAAGGAGAAACAAAGCAAGGAGGCCCAGATCTCAGATAACCACCCACAATTTTTGTTGGTCCTGGGTACTTGTGAGCCAGATACCTAATCAGAGGTGCCATCTAACTATCCACAAATCTGAGCTAGCTGTTTCTCTGAAGTGAAGGGACATTCTAGATGACTTATGTGCTTAGACAGCTAGCCTCAGTGTCACACTCCAGTTTCCTCTGAGTAGGCACCAACCACTACAGCAAATTTTGACCAAGAATAGAAACAAGTTGCACCACACCTAGAAGTTTAAACAGTGCTCAGTCCATCCTAAAGCATATCCCAAAACTTTCCACAAGCATGGAAATTAACTTCAGCTCCACATTTCTACTGAGCAAAATCACTGGTATAGGTAAACCCTAGATGAACATTAAGCAGATACAGGCACTTGTCTTCCATGTTTATAAAAATTATGTATTTATAAACACAAAAATAAAATAAGCACAGATTCATTTTGTCTATTGTTTTGGGACAAAATTATTTTCAAAATATTGAAAGGTTAGACTTGAACTTCACTCAGTGTGAAATAGCCCATATTGTGACTACTTAATCTATCCAACTGTTTTGACTTTAAAATTTGTATGTAGCTGAATCATTATTCAAAATAACTTACACCAATGAAAATGGATAATAGTCAATTACTTATATTTGCTTAATTTCTGACTCCTACTCCATCTGAAAAAATTCCATTATGCCCCTTATCTCACCTGTTCCTCAGTCTCATGTTTCAAAAAAAGGGAGGAATAATGTAGGGATAAGGCTCGAAGAATGGAGCAAATATTTCTCTTTACATATTAGTTGGTAATAAAAAGCTAAAACTTCAATGGGTTTCTAAAATCTTTATAAAAAAAATACTCAAAGAAAACATCAAAAATGTGTCAAAGAGCTGTGTTAGAGAGATTGTACTTATGGCATATTTGTAACCACCTAAAGACATTTATTTTTGTTCTAGATATCTATTTTCCAGAAAGAAGCAACTGTTCAAGCAGTTAGTAAAATTAGATATAGTAGTTGGGCATAAAATGATATGGAATAGATCAGAAACAAGTTGGTGCTGCTGTAAATGTTATGCAGAAAGGTCTTAGGCAATATGACATATACATTCATCCTATGGTTACTAAGGGAACATTGGGTCCATGAACCAACTAGAAAACAAATTCTCAGATACTCAAATTCCTTATATAAAATGGTGAGTGCAGTATTTTCATGAAACTTATGCATATCCTCCTATGTATTTTCAATCAATTCTAAATTACCTGTAATACCTAATACAATGTAAATAGTAATTATACTATATGGTTTAGTGAATAATGACAAGAAAAGCAAAATCTGTACACATTGCATACTGACACATACATATTTTTTTTTTGCCCCACAGTTTGTTCAATCCATAGTATTTAAATCTGCTAATGTAGAACTTCTTGATAGAGTAGTGTTGATGTTTTTTCTCTATAGAATAAGGGAACTCTATATATAAAGAATGTACAAAGAGGGAAGAAGAAATGATTGGTTTAGCAGAATAAAGATGTTATAACTATTTAATCCCTTTAATGGTGAGGAAGCAAAAAAATGGAAAGCAAGTTACAATAAAATAGTGATACCTCGGGTTATGGGTGAGTTCTGCTTCCTCACATGTTGAAGTCTGAATATCAGAGAAGCACACCACGGCAAGTATATAAAGCAGGGTTTATTTAAAAAGGGATAACACAGTGAAAGACCTAAGCAAACTCTTTTTACTTGAGACCTCATTTTGCTCTGAAACTTAACCCCTGACCTACCGAGTCCTAAAGTCAGGAAATACCACAGAAAGCTCTGCACAAACAGTTCTCAGAAAAGTCACAGATGGTGACTGCCTAAGATAGGCCAAGATATTGAAATATCTGAAATTTCAGATGGCCCCCACCTAGGTGCAGTGACCAATATCTAAACCAGAAGCCCTGCAGCTTGGCACGTACCCGCCTTGTGACAGCCTCGGGGTTTCAACCAATCATTTTTAAGTGCGTCAACCCCTTGAACTAATCAATAATCCTTTCCAGATTCTCTCCCGCCATTTGATACGCTAATCATGTTTTAGAGTTGTTTTATGATTTTTCCTGGGGTGTGTGATGATTTGCTAAGAGGCGCTATGATGTATGTGAAGTCCCTGCCTTCCCCAAAGAGTGTATAAAACTGTTGCAAACCCTGGGCTCATGGCCTCTCTGCATCACCAGTTGCTGTGTGCCCAGAGGACCAAGTTAGCTCACGATAAATGCCTCTTTGCTGCTTACATTGATTTTAGTCTCTGGTGGTCTTTTGGGGGTCTCAAAATTGAGCCTATCATTAGACTTCTCCCGGGAGAAGGGGGCTATAGCTGGTATCCTGGTATCCCAATAAGTGAGGTGTTCTGCTTTTTTATGTCTTAGGTTTCTTTTGTTCTCCCACCCTCTCCCCCTTATATTTCTTCTTCCAGTATACCTGACTAGGCCTGGGAAGGGGGAAAGGCAGGATGGAGCAGCCCAGGACACATTAATTAACAACTTTATAACTCCCTGTAGGGAGAGGCAATTCCTCAGACAAGTTACCTTAGCAACAGGTTGAAGCAGGAGCAGGTTATCTTGATAGGGTGGAGGGAGAGCTCTGAAGGCATTTCAATCCTTTAGGAGGCAGTCTCCAACTTCCTGGACTCACTCAATTTGGCCTCCTTGACCTGACTTGACTCCATTTACCTATCTATACTGACTGCCTGTCTAAGGCTGGCTTCAATAGCACATTGGAGTAACAGATACACAGCATTAAGAAAGAAAAATGTCCATCACTGATACCTTGACAAGTCCTGCTTCCCTGAATGCTGAAGTGTAACACCAGGGAAGCAAGCAAGGCAAGTGTAGAGAGTAAGAAGCTTTATTAAAGGACAGTAGAACAGACTTCTCCCAGGAGGAAGAAGGAGACCCAAAAGACTTAATCTGTGGGATGAGGAAGCCCCATCCTTTTTATACATCTGAAGATTTTTTGTTCTTTTACATTCTTCCCCCATGTTCATTTCCCCTCATCCCATACATGTGCCTGGGAGATGCTGGTGGAAAAGCCAAAAGGTAGGTAACAGGTGGGTTTAAGGAGCTTAGGAGTAGTGGTCCAGGCAAGAAAGGGGGCCCTGGGTGAATTAATTAGCAGTTCCCTGTCTTCTCAGCAGTTGCTTCATTAACAATTCTTTAGGAAGGGCCTGGCTTTTGGGGACATTAACATTTCAATCTTCCATAACAGAGTCTTCAAACTTTTGGGCCCAAACCGGTTTGGTTTGTTTTTCTCAACCTGGCCTGATTTAGCAATCTATACTGACTAACTATTTTTAATTCTGGCTTCATCATGAATATGTTTTCTTAAAATAGAAGCATGGGCAGCTGGGAGTAGGGGATGGACTCCACTATTTTTTTCACTATCCAACCATGTTTTAGTGTGAGTGTTATAAATCATTAAAGGCATAGAAAGTATTAGTAAAAGAACAAATTAATCATTATTAGTTGACATGAGATAGAAATATTCAGGGATGTAGCCCAGTTACAATATCCACCTGCCTCTTAGCGCTGCTGCAAGTTTGATGTGACGATAGATGAAGGAAACTTTCTCATGATTTCTTTTAATTGTAGCTGTGATTCATACTGACAACCAGAAAAATACTAATGGCACTTACAAACCACCAAGAATTCTTTTTAAGTGAAATAGTTTGGCTTTATTTTGACAGAAATTGTCATCATTAAAATTACTGAATGATATTTCCTGTTATTAATTCTTCAGTCTGGGTGGCCAATAACTGTTATCCATCTGGCATCTGGTAATCACAGCAGAGGGAGGTAGACAAGAAGATAAAGCTTGGGCAGAACAAAGAGCCAGAGGGAAAGAAACCTACTCCGGAGGATGAGGGGAGGCTATTAAATGGTACATCATTGTGTTATTTTATTAACATTTTTTTGGGGGGGTGGGTAGGTACAATCCATATAGTAATTCCTTACTTTGGGTTCTTTTAATACACGAAAGATTGTTAGTACATATAAGAAAAGATCTTGTAAATAATACTGCTTCGTTTTTTCTTATGCAACTCAATATTTTCCTAAATAATGGCATTTGAAGAAAT
This sequence comes from Marmota marmota marmota, assembly GCF_001458135.2. Classification (NCBI taxonomy): domain Eukaryota; kingdom Metazoa; phylum Chordata; class Mammalia; order Rodentia; family Sciuridae; genus Marmota; species Marmota marmota. The sequence continues at coordinate 9,394,149 of NW_026000170.1, read as the reverse complement.
TTTGTAATTAAGTAGCAGATTAAAATATTTAGTAAATAAGGCAGGTAGCAATGAAAATCTGTGATTTTCAAAACTTGAGTAAAAGTTTTAGAATGAACAGATGCAGAGTGATTGTAAACACAATAATGATCCTCATAATAATGGCTTCCATATTAATAAGAATAACTCGAAAACCTCACAGCCAGCCGCTCATCATCATAAACATAAGTAATTTCAAATAATTGTCATCTATTTACTCTTTCAGATTAATTATTCATTGTTACTTTTCTAATTAAAAGATAAGACATTTTTTTAAAACCTCAGTTTAGTTTTTTCTTTTGACTAGGTAAAAATGAAAGGTGTTGAGTAGAGTTAGAGGTTGAAATTCTGAGTTTATATATTACAATTTGTAGAACATCAAAGAAAAAAACAGCATAAACCTATACATTTATGGACATATGTCTATATGGATATTCAAGTGTAATAATGCTCAGATGGTTTGAATCTTAAATCTTTAAGATGATAAATGATAGATGATAGCTACACATAGATATCTTCACAAATAAAAATATTGATCTGGAAAGGTATAGATTAAATTATTCTTAAAAGAATAAGAATAAAGAATAATAAGAATAATAATTTAAACAGTTCTTAGATACAGTTTAAATTATTTTATTAAGATACTTTAAATTATTCTTGCATCTTTCTTGTATCAGAATTGTATATTAGTCATTCAGTGAATACATGTTCACAATACCCTTCATTGAGAGAAATTTTAAAGGTAGAGACAAAAATGAAAACTTGGGTATTTATTTTACACATTACAGTCTATAAGATATTATGAAATAATAGTATTCTTATGAGAGACTTGACTATTAACAAGAGTGTTTTGCAATTAAAAAGGGATTCAATTAAACAGAAGAAAAATAACAATCAAATTTGTGTATGGTAGAACAATGAGTTAATCTATGTATAATGTATTATATTACATCTCTGAGCACCTATAGTTTTCACTGAGCATATTTATACTCTTTGTTAAGCCTACATGGAAATACATACTAAATTAAGTTTATAATTAAAAATTGCAACAGAATGAATTAAACCGGGAACAACAATTAAATGGCATTACTGAAATTGTCCTTTGATTTCTTATTGAATAATAGTTTATTCACTTATATTTATTATGACCAAAAAGTCTTTTCAGTGTTGAGAAAACTGATTTCAGTAATGCCTTTGGTCAGCATTCTGTAACCTCCTTTAGAAAAGATGAAGAAAGATAATCTAAATGATTTTACTGGAAATTGAGCTGGAATTGGTAAAAACATTTTATCTATTTATGTGTTGGAGATATGATGTTTAGAGAAATGTGGGAAGCCGCTCGCAGGTGACTGAGATACCTCCCTGACTGGGTATGAGGTACTCAGACCAGCTGAGTCAGAGCTTTCCCCACCCTTTCTAGGTGCGAGGGCTTGTCCCTGTGGGGGTGTGGCTGACCATTGACCTGGAAACCAATCACTGACCCTGACTTTGGAATGCTGTCTCCCTCGACCTTCATTGGATAGAATTTTCCCCTGAATTTTTTATTTCCCAATAAAAGCCCACTCTCTGGCATGTTCCTCCCTCTTTCCTGCTGGTCTATTGTGTAAACCTAGCTACCACAAGGTGGCTCAAGGCAGGAGCCAGGAAGGGCCGTCTCTGAGCTGGGAAGAAAAAGGTAAATTGAGTTTATGTGTCTTTATTTTCATCCCACTAGTTAACTTCTATGTTTTGAACCTCTAGTATGAAGCTGCGACAGAGAGAAACACTATCTTTACCTGATAATTCAAAGGCTCTTCCCAACATGTATTTGGGTAAAACCAGAAAACACGTGAAGAAGTTGAATTTCTTAGTAACAGCAATCATTTAGGTTCTGCCCAAATTTGCCTTTCTGTCTTCAAAGAATCTCCTTCCTCTGGGACAGATTCTTCACCACAAGCCCAATTCAGATCCGTTCTTTGATTTATTATTTCAGATCTTCATTGTTTTTGATCTAGTTTCAGATTTCTACTTTACTTCAACCCCAAGTTGATAATTACTGTTCTCTCTGCCCAAATATACAGCCTTGAAAAAAAATTTTGTGCACTGATTTATGTATATGTATGCTTATAAGCTTCAATTACCTTTAAAACAGGTGATATGATAGTGGAAGAATAAGAAGAAAAAGTGAAAATAGTAAGAGAACAAGGAGAGTCTTAGAAAGGAAATAGAAAAGGGGAAATAAAAGAAGGAATAAATGAATGAAAAAGAAACCAATGGAGAATGGGAATGTCCTGAAACCACAAATATTTATTGGATTAAAGGGAATAAGGAATAAACTAAATTGGAAGAAAGATTTTAAAATATTAACAATCATTTGCTACTTATTATTTCCAGCTTTGAATAATAAATGAGACATAGGCGGTTTGATGTCAAGGAACAGACCACTGATAATAATAATTATCCCAGAAGAACACTGTGAGAATACACTCATAATATGGGCATGTATCACTTATAGAAGTGAATATGTTTTGAAAATGCTTATTGAACAATTTTGCCATTATGAGAGCATTACAGAGTATACTTACACAAACTAATATGATTATGATGTCACTAGATGATAGAATCTCATAGAACCATGGTCATGTAGATGATCTGCCATTGGTACATTGCACATGATTGAACGTAGGAGAGCTAGTTTTCCTGTTCTGAGATTGGTACTTCGAACACATAAGACGTTTTATTCTAAAAGTGTGCTTTAGAAATGGAAATGGAAACCAAAGCTAAAACAAATGAGAAATGATTGTAGGTCCTTTGGCTCAAATACCCCATCAGTTAGATGATATATTGACATCTATCCAGTTGTTCTTCTTCAGAGATTTTTCAGAGTTTAGAACAGTTTCTCTGCTTTTTTTTTTCTTTTTTTTTTTTTGTACCAAGAATTGAACCCAGGGTGCTTAACCACTGAGCCACATCCCCAGCTTTTTTTTTTTATTTTGAGACGTAGTCTCACTGAGTTGCTTAGGGCCTTGCTAAGTTGTTGAGGCAGGCTTTGAACTCACAATACTCCTGCCTCAGCCTCTAGTCTCTGGGATTACAAGTGTGTGCCACTATACCCCGCATCTTTGCTTTCTTTTTCAACTGAGACTCTCACTATGTTGGGAAATATAAAATGTGTAGTAAATCTTTGTTATATGAGCACACTATGGAGCCCCTACCTACTAAACAAGGTAGGCATAACTTAAATAGTGCAGTGTTGTTGGCTTGATGTAGCAGCAGTGTGTTTAAGAATGAAAACAGAGTTCTGGTTCTATTAAACAGTTGTACAGTTACTACAGAAGATTTTGAACCATAAATATACCATCTATCCTCTTTGCACAGTCAGTGTTAGAGTGTGTTTCTCCTTTGCAATGTTATCCCGATGGCAGCCCCCACAGTAATCATTCTGAGTGTACTCACTCTACTGATAGGAAAACTCAGATCCCATAAAGGCCTATATGGTGGTTTGTGCTACTATGTACCAAGTAGGATTTACAATAGAGATTTTAAACCTAGATCTGAGTCAAAAATAGTACTGGATAAATGAATTAATGACCTGGGAAAAGTGAATTTTACTGTTCTCATTTATCAAAAGGATGAGAATAGGGGGAAACCGGTTTCTCTTCTCCCTGCCATAGGCAATCACTAGTCTGATGTACATCACCATCACTAGTTTTTGCCTGTTAAAGAACTATGTATAAATGCAATTACATATTCATGTTTGGGTTCTTTCACCTAATATGGGGATCTTGGGTTTAGTCTGTGTTGTTGCATGTCTTAGTAGTTCATTTTAATTGCAGAATGATGTTCCACTGCGTGAATATATCATCATTTATTTATTTATTATTCTGTTTATGAACATGTAGGTCGTTTCTAGTTTTGGCTACTGTTAGTAAAGCTACTGTAACATTTGGGAAACCCCCAAAATTGCTCTTCTTAGTTGAAAAAAATGGGATTAAATTATATATAAAAATAATAGAAGTCTAAAGAATTAAGAGTTAGGAACTTATTAAACTAGTGAATTACAAAATGACAGAATGTTATATCTGGAAGTGGGTTTGCTTGAAGTTTAAAGGTAAGTTTAAAAGGAATATCTGGCAATGGCTTAATAAAAATTTTTTTTTCCAAGTGGCACTAACAGGCTGAAAATATGAAAGATGCGAAATAAGTGTAATCTAATTATTCATTATAGCTGGACTCTAGAGGATTGCTACTGAGTGGCACTTCTCTTACTTCAGTTCCTTTTAATTTGCATACATAAAGGGGTGAAAATTGCATTTTTAACACATACTCTCAAATCTAGTCTACGGATTCAAATTCGCTCAAAGGAAGCTCCTTTTGTAGTTTCTAGGTAATTTGTTGCTTTCTCAGGTATGTAGAACAAGTTATCTTTTTAATTGCTGAAATGAATACATTGACTACTCTCTCCCTGTGTTTAAAAATAGTTTGTTAAAATTAATGAAAGAGATGCAATAGAATATAAATATCCTACAACCTCAACTTTAGCAAGATAATGAGTAATACAGGATTCTTGACACACACCGGTTCTCTGTTTTAAATTTGAGGTATTGTCTTTTTGGAATCCAACATTTGACAGCCAGAGCATAACAAGGGACAGGATTAAAGATGTACTATTGGGGAGCCAATTATGCAAGTCCAATATTCTACTCCTTTTTATTCTGTAAAAACTGCTTAGGTGAGGATCAGATAACAGGCCTAGAAGAAATGGGAGAAAGCTCTGAGACTATCCACAACCATATCATGGTTGTACCCAGAGAGTAAAGAATAAAAGAGATAATGAATAAAATTTAATAGTTGTCTTCTGGTAGCCATACTGTACATGAAAGCAAATATTTGAGAACAGAAACACATAGAATATAAGATTATATACATCAGGAGATATGAGATTCACGGGTAAATGTATCATAAAAACTGGGACATTTCTCTGAGTGAAAAGGGATATTATTAATAGTAACTCTGTAGTGACAGAAACAGAAATCCATTTCTATGCTCATTGGGGATATTATTATACCTATTAAAAAGCAAATGAGACCATGCAGTGCTAAGATGGGAACAGGGGTGAGAAGAAAAAAATGATTTTTTTTACAACAGTAGATGATGATTTTTGCAAATATTATTTTTATTTATGTGTTTTCATGGTTCTAATATGAAATATATATTCTAATAGAAATATAATGTATTGTAACAGGAATACATGTATATATATTCTAATAGGAATATATATATATATATATATATATATATATATATATATATATATATATNATATATTACATTTAAAATTTTTTTTGTAGTTGTAGATGGATACAATACCTTTATTTTATTTATTTATCTTTATGAGGTGCTGAGAATCGAATCCGGAGCCTCACAACATGCTAGGCAAGCACTCTACTAGAGCTACAACCCTAGCCCCTATATATTACTTTTTGTCTAGGAGTTAGAAAGAGATTTGCCATTTCTTCTGATTCAGGCTGGATGTACAAACATGACCAAATCTACAGCTTTTACTCCACTGATACATTGAAAGGAGAATAGTTTAAGTATTCAGCAAGCCCAGTTTTAGCACCTAAACTACTTTCATATGGAAGAGTCACATTATAAAATGTACTAACACTCCCACAAGGAAAAAAAACAAATCCCTATACTCCAATAATGAATCTGTTGAAAATAAGTTAGAAAAACTACTCCATTCACAATAACCTTCCCAAACTGCTTAGGAATAAATCTAAGCAAGGAAGGGAAAGATCTCTATAAGAAGAATTGTGGAAAACTAAAGACGGATATTAAAGAACTTACAAAATAGAACTGTCATTTTCTTGTACATTGTCAAAATGGCCATATTACCAAAAGTACTATCCTAATTAAATTAAATCCCCATCAAAATTCCATTGACATTCTTCACAGTACCAGAAAAACAATTCTAAAATATCTTTGAAAGGAAAAGACTCAGAATAGCCAAAGCAATCCTGAACAAGAAGAATGATGCTGTAGGAATTACAATCCCAGACCTCAAATTATAGTACAGAACTATAGTGACCAAAACAGCATGGTATTGGCACCAAAACAGACATTAAAACCCATGGAATAGAAGACCCAGAAATAGACCCACATGGATATAGTCATCTGATACATGACAAAGGTGTCCATACATCAGAGAAAAGACACCTTTTTTTAAAAAATGGTGCTGGGAAAACTAGATATCCACATGTAGAAGAATGAAACTTGATTTCTATCTCTCATTCTACAAAAAGTCAACTCAAAGTGGATCAAAGACCTAGGAATTAGAGCAGAAATTCTACAACTGCTAGAAGAAAATGAAGGCTCAACATTCTATCCTATTGGCACAGGAACTGACTTTCTTAACAAGACTCAAAGTGCAAGAACTAAAATCAAGAATCAATCAGTGGGACACCATAAAATTAAAAACCTCTGCTCACCAAAGGAAACAATTAAGACCATGAAGAGAGAGCTTACAGAATGGGAAAAAATATTTGCCACCTGCTCCACAGTTATGACATTAATATCCAAATATACAAAGAACACCATAAAACAAAACAAAATTAGATAAAAAACCAAATAACCTGAAAAATAAATGGCCAAAAGAACTAAACAGACACTTCACAAAAGAAGACTTACAAATGACCAATAAAAACATGAAAAATTGTCCAATGTGTCTAGCCATCAGAAATGCAAATCAAAACTACATTGAGACTTCATTTCACTTCAATCAGAATAACAATTATCAAGAATACAAATAATAATAAATTTTGTAGAAGATGTGGGGGGGGGAAGGTATATTCTCACATTATTGGTGGGAGAGCAAATTAGTACAAGCACTCTGGAAAGTGGTATAGAGATTCCCCCTAAAACGAGGAATAGAACCACCTTCTGACCCAGCTAAACCATTTCTTGATATTTAGCCAAAAGAACTAAAATCTGCATACTCTAAAGATGCAGCCACATCAATGTTTATAGCAGTAGAATTCACAGTATCTAAGCTATGGAACCAGTGTAGGTATCCATCAATACACGAATAAATGAAGAAAATGTGGTATATATACACAATGGAGTTTTACTTAGCTGTAAAGAAGAATGAAATTATGGTGTTTGCCAGTAAATGGATGGAACTGGAGTTCAGTTCCATTCATTTAAGTGAAACAAGCTAAACCCAGAAAATCAAGGGTCAACTGTTTTCTCTCATATGTGTAAGCCAGCTCAAAATCAGAAAGGAAAAAAGAAAAAGAAAAAAAAAATGTGTGTGATGTGTATGTGGGGGAAATCCCATGGAAATAGAAGAGAGATCAGTTCATTAGAGGAAAGGGATTGAGGGGAGAGGAAGAAGGAACAGGAAAACAGAAGAATGGAAGAATTAATCTGATCAAACATTCCTATGTACATATATGAATATACCACAGTCAATTTCGACTTCATGTCTATACATATGCACTAATAAAAAAATTACAAATAGAAGAAAGTTCAGTAAAGCAGAGGAAGGGAACTGAGGGATGGAGAAAGGAGAAGCACTGGGGATTGAAGTGCAGCAAATAATTTACATGCTTCTATAAATATGTCAAAATGAATCTCAATTTCATGTATATGTATAATGAATTAATAAAAAACCAGTATTATTCAAGAGACACTTCTACACACTGTTAAAGACTTTGCATAATTTAATGGACATTTCCTATCTCATTTCTTTTGCAATGCAACTCACATTCAATTTTTTTCATTTCAAATCAAAATTTGAATTTTATACATAACCCCCAAAATACAGAGGGAAGTTTCCCTCAGATCTATACAATATGTTAGTTCCTGGGTATTTTGATAAATGGTATTAGATAGTATTATGACACCTAGGAATTCTATGTAGGGAGCATGAGGGAAGATATTGAAATTGTAGAGGCATAGCATTAACCCTCAACCTCTGATTTTTTTATAATGTTAGTAGAGTGAAAGTATAAATCATTTAAATATGATTTGTACTACAATATGGAGATAAGGACATACAGAAAACACTGTAAGAAAATGTCATGTGCCAGGCAAGCCAGGTTAGAGGGAGGGACATTCTTCCCTGAATGAGGAGATGTGAGTCAGGATGGCGCTGAAAGAGAGGGATGTTTCATATACCTGAACTACAATGGCCTTGGCATTGTCACCAACCTCACACCAGGCCCATTCACTCATGCACATTTGAAAGCTGAATGTGATTACTGTTAAGAATATCTGTAGCCAGCAGTGTGCTAGGTATGAAGGAGGCACAGATAAAAGGCAGTTCACAATGTCATCAGGAGATGGTAAGCAAACATTGATATCACAGTAAGAAAAAAAAGAGAGCATAGTTTGCCTCTTATAACCCAAATAAAAGCAAGGCAAAAGCCAGTGAGTCTACAGTGAATTTTTTTTTCATCTTGTTTACATTTTATTTCTCAGTTCATTCATCATTGCCTGATTTTCCCCTCCCCAATCTGTCTTCTTTATCCAGAAAAAACAAACAAACAACAACAACAAAAACAGTGTAAGTGTCAATTGTACTGATTTCCAGTTCATTTTGCTTCCACAACACTAGATAATGGGTCCCTAGAAATTTCCTTTTAAAGTGTTTTAGTCTTATAAGTGTATTATAGCAAAATACACCAAGTGAAGAAATTAAAGCAATTTTCAAGTCATCTAGCTTTCCTTTTTACTTACCTTCACTCCAGACTTTCATGATTTATGTCAAATCCATGTCCAGAGGCTGTGAACAAAAATGACAAGTTGGTAAATGCAGTGAAAATGTGCAAGGTTATTTTATAAAGCAATGAATTGTCTCACCCCAGAAGTAACTAAGCATTTGGACCACAGGATAATGTGGCAAATGGACTGCAAGCTTAAAGCAAGGATGGAGAGTTCTTTTCCACTTGTGCATCTGGCACTAGTCTGAGGGAATCAACTCTCCATCATTGTGTGGGTTGTTCTACCTGTTTCTCAGGAAAAGGTAAGTAAGGAAGGAAAAATGTTAGAGTCATGTTGTGCACATCTCTGGTCTCCATCACTTAATAGTGTACTATGAATAAGAGCATCAGGAAGCAAGTGAGCAGGGGGAGCAATAAGTCTGCTTGAAATCAACCTTTCACTTAATCAGAAAGATTTGGATGGGATGAGAAGCAAATCAGACCTTCCTGCAAAGAGTAGCCTCATTCTTCTGGTTCCTCAGTTGCTAACTCTGTTGGATAGCGTTTGGGGAATTTTAAGAATTGTAGGACTGAATAAGGAAGAGGAATATTGATAATCTAAGCAATTAATGATAATCAGGGATACATAATGACAATAATGTTTATACCTCCAGTTCTTCCTGCAAATATTTGGGGATTGAAGAAGTACCCATAACTGACATAATTTCAATGTTCAGAAAAAAAAAATTTATAAAACACAATTGACAATTTTTTACTGAAATGTTACCACATGAATATATTGGCTATCAAAACAAATATTATGTTAATGAAAATCAAGCTCTCTTCCATACTAATATTATATAATTATATAATAAATGTCTTTATAGGATATTATAGGTCTATAGATAGATATGTAGACAGATAAAGACATATAGTTTTAAAATTTAATTATTTAAAATGCAAAATTTGGATTTCACCTACGTAGTATTCTGTACCATGAATATATTAAAATGTACTTAACCATTTTCCCAATTGATATAAAGTTGGATCCTTTTCTTTTCTTCCCCTCTCCTTTTTGAGGTGATAGAAATCAAAATCAGGGCCTTGCATGTGCTTGGTATATTTCTACCTCTAAGCTACACATCCCAGCCCTCATTGAATGTGGGAAGCCTTTCTCACACGTGATTGGGAACCTCCCTGATTGGGTGTGAGGCGTTCCGGCCAGCTGTGTCAGAATTTATCCCCACCCTCTTTAGGTGCGAGAGCCCATCCGTGTGGGGGTGTGACTGACCATTGACCCTGAGACTAATCACTGACCCTGATCTTGGAATGCTGTCCCCCTCGACCTTCATTGGATGGAATTTTCCTCCTGAATTTCTTGTTCCCCAATAAAAGCCCACTCTCTGGCGTGTTCTTCCTCTCTCCTGCTAGTCTCTTGTATAAACTTCGCTAACCCACCAGGTGGCTCGAGGCAGGAGCCAGGAAGGGCCATCTCTGAACTGGGCAAGAAAAAAGTAAATTGAGTTTATGTGTCTTTATTTTGATCTCACTAGTTAACTTCTATACTTAGGACCGCGGGGCAGAATTGGACACTTTTTGTCTTTTTCTTTTTAAACAATTATAATGTCTCTCTATTTCTCTAATTTTTTTAATCTTTATTGTTCTCTGAATGGGATAACCTTACGTAACATTCTCTAGATGGCGATTTGTCCTTAGAGTCCAGTGATGGAGCAAACTTAGCAATTTCTTTAGAACTTTAGTTTTGGAGAGCAGAGCATGTGACTGCATTGTTTGAAAAAGGGATGAACATCAGCTCTGCCTTAAACCTCTGCTCTGATACAGAAGCTCTGTGTAACAGTTGCATGTTATACAGTGGGGTAAATATTGGTCATATTCTTCTCATGTCATTCTCATGAAGAATTTTGATATCTCAAATATTTCACAAATTAATTATCCTTTCATTAAGAATGTAACCAAAATATTAAATAATGATCTGGTTTATGTTTTTCATAGGATAGGCATAAAGAAACAAAAAAAAATCACTTTCAAATATCAAACAACTTGCAATGGTTTGTGTAATGTTTAGTTCACCAACATAAAGTTAAGATCAAGTAGAATTAACTGAATAGTATAAGAGAAGCAGCCATCAGGGGCCACTATAGTGGACTCAGCTAATCTGAGTGTGTGTATTTGAATTTGTTCCATCTTAATTCTACATAAGTAACCTTTCACCTGGCAGGAACACAAATAAATCTCAATTTTATTGAACCCAGTGTTATATAAGCAATAATAAAAGTAGTAGAAATCATCTTCCCAACCCTAGGAAAAAAAATCATAACCCAATTAGAAAGAGGAATATAAGAAACAGACAATAATATAAAAGTTGATGTAATTAGTTGATAAATAATGTAGAAAATAAAATAACATTTTTTTAGGAAAATCAAAATACAGACTGAAAAATGTGAGAATAGAACAGAAATGTGAAGAATGAGAATTATGTATGCAGTAATATTTAGAATGTGGAAAGCTTTCCTTCTTCCCTTCCCTATACACATTTCAGAAAAAGTAAATTTTATTAGTAAAAAATGAAATTTTGTATTGAAATTTATAGATTTTAGGACCTCAGGCAGGCTACATTTATTGATTTGTGTATTAGGGAGATGGCAAAAGAGAATCTATTTTTCTTTAAGAAATAGGAACACCCCTCTGGATAGAGATTCCTCAGAATCTAGGTATTTCCATATATCTTCATTTTGTTGTTGCTGCTATTTATTTATTTATTTGATTTCTCTTGTTTTGAATTGCTGTTATTCACATGAGCATACCTTCCTCACTGTTTAATGTTCTTATTACTTGAGTTACACAGAGGGAATCAAAGCTCAATATCTTGACTTAGGTTGAAGGTAAAGAAGAGTATCCATCTACCTTTATCACATTCTGCATGAGTTCACTCACCTTTACCAATGGTATCTGCAAAGGTCTTCATCAAATAATACGTAATTGAAATTTGCTGCTGTTTTTCTGTAACTTCATTGTCATCCTCTAAGGAATGAATGGCAAGGACAAAGGTAGTTTCACATCCTCCTTGCCCTTGCCAGGAGGCATATAGCCACAGCAGCATATATACCAGATTCTCTGTTCACATACCCTGAGTGTTGGCTATGCAGCTGTACCCAGTATCCGGAGAATAAGTAAAATTTCTGGTTATTATTACCTCTCTCAGTTTCCTCTGGCACAGGCTGTTTTGTTTGTATGTCTATTCTATGCCTTGCTATGGTAAAACCCAAAGCTTGGAATCCATGATGATGAGAAAGAAAGACCTGGATAAGGTGATGAGAGGGCAAAAGACCATTCTATGCAGATTTAGAGGAGCAGAAGAGATTTGCTGGAGGTCTCATTAAAATTCATTAAAATGTTGACACAAAATAGCAACCTTGAGAAAATGTTAAATATCAGTTCTTAAGGAGATGTAAAATATATGTTATTTGTGATTGGGTTGAGGGGTGGAGGGGAAACTGAGATGTGAAGGGAATTATATTTAAGAAGACCTTTCTTTGATTCATGCCCTGTGCTACATTATGTTATTTAATTAATAAATAACAGTTACTGAAGTAGTGATTGCTTTAAGCAATGTATGCACTTGGGTAGGGAAATATAACTTTGGGAACATTGAAACAAGCAAGGTTTAATTTATTCTTCAGAAGTGCTGAGAAAATGTGAAAGGAGCAGACAGCTATCACAAGTGGGGTTCAGAGAGTCATTCCAATAAAGGGTTAGCTTTCCGTGAGTAATGCATATCGGTTTTAGAGAAAAGTATAAAGGTGTTTTCAAAGAGAATCTGTTTCTTTTTAAAGAGCCAGATGGTAGGTGATGGGTAGGAGGAAATGATGCTCAAGGAATAGCAAGCAGATTAGCCTAAGGGATAGAGGATTTGTGCTAGGCGTACTGAGTATCAGGCTGATTATAATGGCTACCTCAGTGGTACTCAAACTCTTTTTAAAATTACATTGTGTGAAACCCTCCTTAACTTACTGAAGCAGAACTTTTCCGGGCAATTCACAAGAATAGACACAGTTACAATCACTGAGATTGATACTTCTGCATTTTATAGATGACACTGACAAATGGAAGGATCCAGAGGGGAGAGCCAATACAGATCTAGGAAATGTTATACCCAGGACTTTACTAGCACCTTAGGATACTGAGCCTGAAGCAGAAAATACTGTAGAGGGATTTGTTAAGTGGACATCACACACCTAGAAAATGTCATGTGGGAAGGTATGAGGAGGGTTACTCCTGAAGCCTAAACACACAGAAAATTTAAAGAGGCTTTTATTTCTTGTCCTAAACAAAGTGATTGAAGTGTTGTCTATTTAGTACGAATAAACCATCATAAAGGGAAGAAGGAGCTGAACCATGGAAATAGAGGTCAAAATTGCCTATTGAGTTGCTATTTTCAATTCAATTTTCCATTGCTAAGAGTTTAAAAACGTCCATCACAAGACCAAATGTTATTGCTTACTACATCAACAGGCAGGGAGAAAATTTTATAAGCTTACTTGTCTTTTTCTTAAGATGGGGTGTTCTAATATTTTTATGATGTTGTAATATAACAACATCATACCTGGCTGGGCTTAAGAGGCAGCAACACGAAAGAAAAAAAAAAAAGGTAACTTGATACATGATGAACTTAAATATCTTTAATAGCAATAACCAAAATTTAATTAATACATTTTGACATCTAAAAAGACTTCCCATTATATATCATTATTTTAGGGCCATTCAATGCAAATATTTGTGTTATGGTGAATACATTAAGCATAATTTTCAGTTTAACTGTTTTTAAATAAACAATTCAGTGACTTTGAGTATATTCATGATGTTATGCAACCATCCTCCACTATCTCATTCTAAAATATTTTTATCATAACCAAAAAGAATCCTGTTAATGTTAAGCAGCTAATTCTATTCCTTCCCTCCCACTGCCTTTTGAAAACACTAACCAGTCTAATGTGTTTTTATAGTTATTAGTCTTGATATATCATATTCAATACTTGGTATATAATTCAATGCTGAATTATACAACATGTGGCCTTTTGTGTCTGGCTTCTTCACTTAGCATAATGTATTCAAGGCTCATCTACATTGTAGATTGTATTGGTAGAGTTGATTTCATTTTATGGATGAATAATATTTTTTTGCATGTATATAACTCATTTCATTTATCCATCCATCTGGTGATGGACATTTAATTGTTTTTGTGAAGAGTGCTGCTATGAATGTTCATGCACAAATTTTTGCTTGAATGCCAGATTCCCATTCCTTTGAGAATATACCTACAAGCAGGGTTACTGCGCAATATGGTGTGTTAGTCTGCTTCTCATCACAGTGACAAAATGCCTGAGATTAAGCAATTTACAAGGACCAAATATTTATTTAGGCTTAAAACAGCTAATGAAGAGAGAGAGAGAGAGAGAGAGAGAGAGAGAGAGAGAGAGAGAGAACCCAAATTAGTAAAATTTGTGATGAAAAAGAAAATATCCCAAAGGACAGTACTGAAACATAGGCAATAATCAGAAACTATTTTGAAAATTTATACTCCAATAAAATTGAAAATCTTGAAGATATCAAGAAATTTCTTGAGTCATAGTACCTACCTAAACTGAATCAGGAGAACCTCCATGATTTAAAGAGATCAGTCACAAGTGATGAAATAGAAAACACCATCAAAAGGCTACCAATTAAAAGAAGCCCAGGACAAGAAAAATTCTCAAAGACCTTCAAAGAAGAATTAACACCAATATTCCTTAAGGTATTTCATGAAATAGAAAAGGAGGGAACCCTTCCAAACTATGAGGCTAATATCACCCTGATATTCATACCAGAGAAAGACATATCAAAGAAAGAAAATGTCAGACCAATATCTCTAATGAATATAGATGCAAAAATTCTCAATAAAATTCTGGCAAATCACATACAAAAACATATTAAAAAGATAGTGCACCATGATCAAATGGGGTTCATTCCAGGGATGCAAGGTTGATTCAACATAAAGAAATCAATAAATGTAATTCACCACATCAATAGTATTAAAGACAAGAATCACATAGTCATCTCAACAGACAAATAAAAAGTATTTGACAAAATATAGCATCCATTCATTTTCAAAACACTAGAAAAACTGGGGATAGTAGTAATATACCTCAACATTGTAAAAGATATATGTACTAAATCCCAGGCCAACATCATTCTAATGGAGGAAAAATGAAAGCATTCCCTCTAAAAACTAGAATAAGAGAGGGATGTCCTATTTCTCCACTTCTATACAACATAGTCCTTTAAATTCTAGCCAGAATAATTAGACAGATAAAAGAAATTAAAGGAATACAAATAGGGAGGAAGAGCTCAAAGTATCCCTATTTGCTGATGATATAATTCTATATTTAGAAGACCCAAAATACTCCACCAGAAAACTTCTAGAATTCATAAATGAATTAAGCAAAGTATGATGTGTCAACTGAAGGAGAAATTAGGAAAACTATCCCTTTCACAATAGCCTCAAAAAAAAAAAAAACCTAAAAAGTTGAGACTCACTCTAACAGAAGAGGTGAAAGCCATGTATAATGAAAACTACAAAACACTAAACAAAGAATCTGAAAAAGACCTTAGAATATGGAAAGACTTTGCATGTTCTTGTTAGGCAGAATTAATATGGTCAAAATGACTGTACTATCAAAAGCACTGTACAGATTTAATGCAATTTCTATTAAAATTCCAATGACATCCTTCATAGAAATAGAAGAAACAGTTATGAAATTTATTTGAAAGAATAAGAGAACTAAAATAACCAAAGCAATCCTTTGTGGGAAACATGAAACAAGAGGCATCACAATACTAGACATTAAATTATATTACAGAACTATAGTAACAAAAATGGCATGCTATTGGCACCAAAACAGACATGAGGACCAATGGTACAGAATAGAAGACACGGAGACAAACCCACATAAATACAGTTATCTCATACTAAACAAAGGCACTATAAAACATACACTGGAGAAAAGATAGCCTCTTCAACAAGTAGTGCTGGGAAAACTGGAAATCCATGTGTAGCAAAGTGAAATTAGACCCCTATCTCTTATCCTGCATAAAACTCAAATCGAAGTGATTCAAGGACCTAAGTTTTAGACCAGAGATTTTGTGCCTAAGAGAATAAAAAGTATGCCCAAATCTTTATCATGTAGGCTTAGAAACCGAATTCCTCAATAAGACTCTTAAAGCATAAGAAGCAAAATCAAGAATCAATAAATGGGATGGTATCAAACTAAAAGTTTCTTCACAACAAAGGAGAAAATCAGTGACAAGAAGAGAGAGCCTCCAGAATGTGAGAAAATCTTTGCCACCTGCACCTCAGATAGAACACTAATCTCCAGGACATATAAAGAACTCAAAAAACTTAACACCAAAACAAACAAACAAACAAAAACACAACCAGATAACCCAATTAATTGCATGGGCTCTCTCTCGTCCAGCAAAGAGGTCCACAGAACAGGGTAAAGGAGAGTGTGGCTGCAGAGTCACTAATCAAGACCTCTGGAGCCCAAGCAGGAAGCAGATCTGATTTTATTGTGCAGTTACCATGTATATATACTCAGGCAGTAGCTAAACAGATTACAGGTGGCCACCAATGCAATTTCTGCTAACTGTTCTTGCAGTGACCAATCGAGGAGTGGGCTATGGAGCAAGTACAGGGACTGCAACACATGGTCTAATGCCCAGGGCTGTGCCTATGGGGTAAGTTGTTTTCCACTCACACGTCTAGCACGGGGGAATGGTTTGCCACTGAGGCGCCCTTAAAGTATGTCATGTATGGGAAAACTGGAAATCTATACATAGCAAAGTGAAATTAGATCCCTATTTCTTACCCTGCATAAAACTCAACTCAAAGTGATTCAAGTGGTTCCATGCACTTGTCCCCACAATCAATAAATGGGCAAAGAAACTGAACAGACAATTTACAGAAGAAGAGATACAAATAGTCAACAGATATATAAAAAATGTTCACTATTTCTAGCAATTATAGAAATGCAAATTAAAAATACATTGAGATGGAGGCTGAAACAGGAGGATTGTGAGTTCAAATATAGCCACAGCAAAAGTGAGGCACTAAGCAACTCAGATCTTGTTTCTAAATAAAATTCAAAATAGGGTTGGGGATGAGGCTCAGTGGTCAAATGCTCCTGAGTTTAATTCCCAGTACCAAAAAAAAAAAAAATACACTTGAGATTTAATCTCACTTCAGTCAGAATGGCAATGATCTGGAAAAAATGCAACAATAAATATTGGCAAGGATGTGGGGAAAAACATACACCCCTACATTGCTGGTGGGACTGCAAATTGGTGCAATTACTCTGGAAATCTGTATGGAGACTCCTCAAAAAACTAAATTTGGAACCACCATTTTTCCCAGTTATACCACTCTTCAGTATATATTCAAAGCAGTAAAAATCATCATACTCCAGTGATACTACCACATCAATATTTATAGCAGCTCAATTCACAATAGCTAAATTATGGAACCAACCTAGGTGCCCTTCAACAGATGAATGTATAAAGAAAATATGCTACATGTAAATAATAGTATATTATTCAGGCATAAAGAAGAATGGAATTATGACATTTGCCAGTAAATGAATGGAACTGGAGACTATCATGATAAGTGAAATAAGCCAATCTCAAAAAACCAAAGAGAGAAAGTTCTCTCTGATATGTAGATGCTAACACATATTAAGCAGGGGAGGGAAGAATAGAATTTCACTGGATTAGACAAAGGGGAATGAAGGGAAGGGATGAGGGATGGGAATAAGAAAGACAGTAGAATGAATCAGACATAACTTTCCTATGTTCTTATTTGCCACCAAAACATACACGAGGACCAATGGTACAGAATAGAAGGATAACTCCACATTATGTACAATCAAAAAAACTAGGAAGCTATGTTCCATGTATATATGATATGTCAAAATATATTCTACTGTCATGTGTAACTAAAAAATAAAAATAATTAAAAATAACTAAGTGAGAAAAAATATAAAAGAGATATAAATTAAGGAATATTCAGTTTGGAAGTTACCTGCATAGATATTAATAAAATTATAAGAGTTTAGAACATTCAAATTATTTTAGAAAAGAATGAATAAAATCCTAAATATTATGTTATTCTTGATGTGATTATAAATGAAATTGTCATTGCTGGTATATAGAAAGAGAACTGATTTTTTGTGTGTGTTACTTACAATTTTGCCAAATTTTTATTTGTTATTTTTAAATCTGGTGTGTGTGTGTGTGTGTGTGTGTGTGTGTGTGTGTGAATGTGTGTCTGTCCAGATTTGTTGAGATTTTTTACCCTTAACATTAATTCATTTGTAAATTTTCTTCTTCCTTTTGAAGTTTAGAATCTTTTCTTTCTTTTTCCTCTACTGTTTCTCTTTCTTTTGCTAATTTTTCTGGCTAGAACTTAAAATACTGTAATGAATAGAAGAGGAGGCAGAAGTGTGCACCCTTAACTTGCTCCTTCAGTACACACAAGTGATTTTTCTGTTTCCTGAATGTCGTGGTATGCCTTGATTTGAGAGTAGGCCCTTTCTGGGTTCCTACTCAATTTCCTGTTTTGTGTACCTCTCATTTTGCTTATGCTCTTTTTCTGCTTCATATGCTAGTTACAATCATGTTGAATCATCTCTTCCCCTTTTTCTTTTCTCTTCCCACACTTCCACTGATTCTTTCTGTTTTTCCATTTAAGAAACACCAAAATTAGTTCTATGTGTTATCTTCTCTGCACAGAATTAAAATAGGTCATTAGTATTCTATTTGGAGGAGTCAGAAACAAGATATTGTAGTTACAAACTCCTTTCTTAATTCAGATTATTGTTCAAACTGTCTGAGGAGAGGATTGAAATAAAGTGTCATTTCAGCAACTTCAGATATCTAAATATTACTTGTTCTGAAGATACACTTAGAAAATCCATCTTAATAGAAATGCTCTTTCTGAAGCTTTTCCACAGATGACCACATTTTTAAGATCAAGAAGAAAAAAAAATTCTACATTCCATGTCCAAATGTTAACATTAAGACAGGTCTCCTTGATCTGAATCTCAGGGTGATGCTGAGAAGAATCACTCCAGGATACTTCAGTGCAGTACAAAATTTATGGACCACTGGTAGATATGCAGTCCACAAAATGAAATGGTTTCTTAAGTTCTTTTAAACAATTTATATGCAATATTTTTAATAATAAAGGTTTTGACATTTGTTCAATATTTTCAGCAATACACTCAATCTTCTCCATAGTGTTATTACCTCTGACATAAAGTCAGCTTGATGACAGGGGCTTTAACAAGAAGATACTTCATCTGTTCCTCACTCTCTCCCCTGAGTTTCTTTCAGGGCAATTCTTTTTTTTTTTATTTTTTTATTGTGGGTTGTTCAAAACATTACAAATTTCTTGACATATCATATTCCACACTTTGATTCAAGTGGGTTATGAACTCCCACCTTCACCCCATACACAGATTGCAGAATCACATCAGGGCAATTCTTAACAAAGAGAACACAGAAAGTTTTTCTCTTTCTTGGGGAAGAGGCAGCTAGATTCCTGTCTCTTGGTTAGCACATTTTTGCCTCTTGATACTTCTTCTGTATCTATATAGGACAGAATTGAGGAGCAGAATAAGGCGTCTGTGGGTAATGTTAGGGCTACGGTAGAGAGTGACCAAAGACAGAACCTATGAATGGAGGAGATCCAGGGCAGTAGTGCCCATGGACTATAACTTTCATCATATTGATTCAAATATTAGAACTTCACATACTGGGTGTCAGTATGTGTACCCATCCACTTGGGCAGTAAAGTAAGTTTTCTACAAGTGAGGATAGTCAGTGCTGATAAGCATGCTATAATAAAATGACCTTTTCAATTCTCTTGTCCATACCATTATAAAATGGCACACAAATTCAGCACTTATACCTTAAAAGCCTGGGGATAAATGCATATGGGAACTCAATTCTTTTTTCAGGTGTTAGAAAGTCAAGACATTATGCATCTATCAGTGGGCTGAGTTAACACCATATTAGGGATACTTCATTATTCAATTTATTATTTCTGTAGCAAAATATCTGGGTATTTAAAAAACTAGAGCAAATACAATTTATAATGAGCCTCTGATAAAGGAAAAGAAAAGCAACTACTCCCCGATCAGAAACTGCTCTGGTGCTTCCAGCTGAGTCATGCTCTTCATTTTTTTTTATATATTTGATAATATTTTATTCTTTTTTTGTTATTGGTTGTTCAAAACATTACAAAGCTCTTGACATATCATATTTCATACATTTGATTCAAGTGGGTTATGAACTCCCATTTTTACCCCGTATACAGATTGCAGAATCACATTGGTTACACATCCACGTTTTTACATACTGCCATACTAGTGACTGTTGTATTCTGCTACCTTTCCTATCCTCTACTATCCCCCCTCCCCTCCCCTCCCATCTTCTCTCTCTACCCATCTGCTGTAATTCAATTCTCTCCCTTGTTTTTTTTCCCTTTTCCCTCACTTCCTCTTGTATGTAATTTTGTATAACAATGAGGGTCTCCTTCCATTTCCATGCAATTTTCCTTCTCTCTCCCTTTGAGTCATGCTCTTCTGTTATCAACATGCACAATTTCACAAAGCACCAAACGAGGTCAGAGGATTTTTGTCTAAGCACAAACAAAAGCAAGTCTGAACATTCACCCTTTCCTAAACTGAGAAACTGCTGGGTCTTTACCCAGAAGTTTTATTCTCTCTCTAGTCTGCCCTTTCTAAAGATTGATTGAGATAACCAATTGGAAACTTTCCTTCCAATCTAATGCTAACCCCAGATTTTTAGACCTTCTTCAAATAATTCAAGCAAAGACAAAATATTATATATAGTAGGTTCTCTCTAATACCATCTCACTGAGGTACCCCTCAATTGCTCCTGGTGTGGGCACTTCCTTGCCATACGGAGAAGTAAACTCAACTTTTTCTACTGGGGACATGTTCAGTCTATATAGTTGAAAGACATTGACATTTCACATCACATCTGTCAAAGGTCAGCTTTGGACACAGAATAAGTTTAGGTAAGTCATTCTTCTCACCAGTGAGTTATGAAAAGTGTTTTAAGATCAGGGTAATTTGGATTTTAGAATGCAGGATAAGATTTTGTGGGCTTTACTTCTGGAAACTGTTAGCCAACATCTAGAGCTTAAAAAGGGGAAATCTCAGATTTAGGTTATCTCGTGTTATTTTTTTATGAAAACAGAAATTCAGAAATAAAAGCAGATATCTGATACATGATTTGTCTTTCAACATTCATTTATGTAACTACAAAACACGATGTATAAAAGAATCTTCATGACTGAGGGAAATGCTCATAACATAATGCTGAGTCAAAGCAAAAGATAAAATTGTGTACAATGTCCAATCTCATAGAAATTTACCAAATGAAAACAATAACTAATTTTGACTGATTTATATATATATATATATGTATATATATATATATATATACATATATATATATATATATATATATACATACATATATATATATATTTTACAATTTCAATTTTCTGTATGCTTATGTATTTTCTCTGAGATCATTATGAAGATGAATTAGTAGAATTTTGAAGATAGATTGTTCAGCTATTTTTAGTAACTATAATTTTGGATGCAATCTCTGTGAAGGCCAAATGTGGAACAGAATTTAATCCTTCTTAAGAAGCTTACAGGATAACAGATATGGTGAAGAATACATAAATGAATCAATTATATACCAAACAGCAATTTAGCATTCCAGAAATACATATAGTACATTGGTTATCATTATTTGTGAAGGGGATTCTGTTTTGTTTTCTATATCTATATTTATATATACACATATATATTTTATATACATACATATATGTGTTTATATATACATTTTTATTGGTGTGTAATGCTTAAGCATAATAGTGTGATATTTTAATCTTAAGGTACATAGCTTGCTTACAGAGGGAAGGCAAGTGTCACGAGCCATCCATGGACTGCATGTGGGCCACTGCACATCAAAGTCTAGTGAATAGGAACATCTGGTGTCTGGGAATGACCAGTGGACATTTCCTATGGTTGATTGCCCTGATACATTGTGAATTCCTATTCTGTTCTGCCAAAGTCCCACATAGCACCAGAGATGGGGTGAACTGCTGTAGCTGCACAGCACCTAAGATGGGTATGACCTGCCAAGATGCCAATCAACCTGCTGAATGCAAGACATCATAAAGCAAGACTCCGCCCTTGAAACCTTATCCCTGTCTTTGATGTACTCCCTTTAATAAACCACTGGAGACATCTTCTTTTGTCTACTTCCAGCACCCTGGTGGACTAAACATCAGATATATTTCTGACTCTTTGCCTTTTGTTCTTCACTAATTATTCTAGACTTTAATTTCTCAGGTGGCTTGCACCCTCCTTGGCAGGAAGAATAGCCCCCAATGAGATGTTGGCTGTCACCCCAAAGGCAAGCAGTAAAATAAAATATTTGTCCTTGCATTATGCCAATTTCCTGAATTAATCAAACAGAGAGTTTAGTTTGCCATTCTTCCTCTTTTCTATACTTGTGAGCAAATTATTTTAACATGAGGAAAATAATTGTTTAGAATAGAAGCTGTATTTACAATGGTTAAATAATTCAACTTGTCAACAAACACTTCCTCCAAAATATATTTGAAGTAGAGAAATCCTTAGGCGATTTACGCTTTGGGGTGAGCATCTTTCTGTGGCATTTCATTCTCTGTAATTCCATTAAAAGAGCACACTTTATTGCACATCTGTCTTTGCAGATTTTATCAATGCTGAAACCTTTTAAACTGAGAATGGGATTAAATAAACCCCATTTACCAATGTGGTAAAATATAATAGACACCTACCCCATTAAATGGCTAGCTAAATCAATATATCCACTTGGCAGCAATTTCCAGAAGATAAGGTGAAGCCCTCCTGTTCTATTTGATAGATGAGTAAACTTACAGGGGAGAATTTACAGTAGATTCAGAGTGTACCTTGAAGGAGTGTTCATTATTCTCAAATTACCTTCTCATGTCAGCAGATTTGTGGTTAGTAAACAGAGAGGCCATTCATACTTCCTCTCCCGTGTGGCTGTAGATATGGATTTGAAGCAGGTAACTGACATGGCCAGCAGAGGAGTGTTTGGATCTATTTAGCAAGGAGGAGATTTCAGATGCATTTAAAGGATATTTAAAAATTTTAATTGGGGGAATCGTGTAGTTTGAAATTATTCCAAATAATGTGGCTATTTGAAGGGAGATAAGGTAATGTGAAAGACATTCATACAAGAAGTTAAAGAAATAGTTATAATAACAACATAATGAACCAAGTGTTATCTATATGTTTTATGTATTTATTAATTTAATATAAATCAATCAAAGGAGATAAATACTATGTTTATGATCTGCCAGAAACTATTCTTGGTATTTTATCATACATTATTATTTGTTTAATCTTAACAAAACATCTTTGAGGCAGATGGTATTACGGATTTGGAAACAGAGAAACTGAGTTAAGTGTCCAAAACTCACAATAAAAATAATGGAGCTAGAATTGTAATTTAGAGTTTTTGTTCCCTAAAACAACTTTTCTGTACAACAAAATGCAAAAAAAAAAAGCTTATGTTTTTTGCTTTTTTACACTCCTAAGCTAATGAGTATTTTAAGTAGGAATTAATTTTTCTGAGGACAGTGCAGAAGACAGAAGACAGTGACTAAAAGTGGGTCATAGTCAATATCACAGAAGTGCTCAAACACAGGTGCCGAAGCATAATCACTTACAACCCAAATTCCATGGAATTATGTGGGAATGTAAGAGTTTAGTAATGACCTCAAGTGATACAATATGCCAGAAAAACCCTAATTTTGTAGGGGGCATACTTGATTTTATTGAATGTCTATAGAATCCAGGACTGAACTATTTTGCACAGGAGCAATACATGTTTATATTGAATCAGGCTGATTGGATTTCAAGTTCCTGTGATGGCTTTATTCTTTAGCTATGGGACTTCTGATAGTTTTCAGACATGATAAGCCTTGCTAAGGCTTTGATTTTTATTTGTAAACTGATCTTAACTCATGATTATTACATGAGAATGTTACATAATACTTTCAAAGCATTTAGGTTACTGTCTGGCACTTAATAATTTGCCAATAAATATTCTATGTCCAATATATATTCTGTATGTAGACACATAAATATATGTAGTTAAGTGTACAAACACTTTTTTAAATTATGTAAACATACTTTATATGTATGCATACATAATACGCATATATTTAGTTTGTATATATGGGCATATGCATTTACAAATACTATGAGTACATATTACTTACAATATAAATACATTTTACTTCATTGATTAATATATATATATATATAACATGTTTTATATTCATTTTTTATTGTATTATGTAAACATGTTTCACTTTAATTTTTTTTTTTTTTTTTTAAAGAGAGAGGGGGAGAGAGAGAGGGGGAGAGAGAGAGAGAGAGAATTTTTAATATTTATTTTTTAGTTTTTGGCGGACACAACATCTTTGTTTGTATGTGGTGCTGAGGATCGAACCCGGGCCGCACGCATGCCAGGCGAGCGTGCCACCGCTTGAGCCACATCCCCAGCCCCTCACTTTAATATTTTAAAAATATTTCTTCATAAAAGGACATTCTGATGGCTATACTCAACTCTTTATGTGGCTCAGTACTTACTTAATTATACACTGGACATTTAGAAAATTTTGTATTTCCCCCAATATATATTATGTAATGAATATTCTTTTTATGTGTTATTTTTGTTTTAATAGGTTTTATTTATTTATTTTGGATTATTTTCTTCGTTGATCAATTAAAAATATTTTATACTATTAAATGGTAGACATAACAGGAAAACAAAATTTATGCAGATTTGTTAATACCTACCATAAGCTATGTTATCTGCTTAATTTGTGATGTATGAATTTTACAATTTCTTCTTCACAAGAATGGGTTGAATATAGTTTATATGGCTGTTTTATAAGACAATTATATAAAGATAGGAGATTATACTAATTAAACTCTGGAAGTCAAAGAAAAACAGCATTCAACGAGTAGCATCAATTACATATTAAGTGCTGTGATGGACAATTCTTGTTATGTAACTTAGATATCACTACAGTCCTGACATAGTTCTTTTTTCATAGTAAAGGAAGCTGAAGACCAGAGACCATGTCTAAATTGTTCAAAGTCATCAAATTACAGTGAAGTAGAAAGTGAACTTGATCTCAAATCTTAGTCTCTATTTCTAAACAATAGGGCATAATATAAAAGTTTTCTGAGTATGTGACAGGTCCTGAGCTTAATGCTGCAGGCTGACAACTAAGCTATCTTTCCCAAACTGCACTGCTTTGCTGTGGATTCTTTCTGAATCTTTAGTTCAACTTCCTGTTAGCAACACATGGAGCATGCAAGAGCATAGAAAAAAGGGAAATGAACATGGTCTTGTGCTCCTTTATCTAAGATTGCAACATAAAAACAATAAAAAATAATTCCAAGAGTCCAGTCTGAAAATCTGTTAATATTTTATAGATTTGGAGAATGTGCTAGAAATCATAGAGAACCAAGGGTGGATATGGGAGGGCAGAGAGTGTTGGAGGGAAAGTAATTTTTTGGAACGATTAGTGTTAGACCAACAAAACTTTTATCTTTGAATGGCAGGCTCTTCACAAATATTCATCTTGGTGATTTACTATATAAACATATCCCTTCTGTAGCTGGTACACAGTTTAGATTGGAAACATGCCCCTAGTTTAATGACTGTTCTTAAGATGAAAGTCTCCTTCTTTGGTGCTATTGAGCATGCAATGCTATAAACTTCACTGTCTCCACATGCACCAGGTATTAGGAAGGGAAGAATTGATTTTCAGGGTAAATAGGCTTTTGAGTTAATCTTCCTGTATACAAATGTATTAAGCATGGTCTTTTTGGAGTCAGTAATTCACTCTTGTGTCCCTGAAGTAATGGATTTAGCACTGACATAGGCAGTTATTTATGGCCTTTAGTGAACTGTTTCTTGTAACTGATTTCAAGTTATACAGGTCTAAATATGACTTTAAGCCAAGTCTGGGAATAGCTTTTGTAGCTCTTGCTGTTAACATCTTAAGCTGGTGTAAGGTGCCTTTAGAAGGAAAGAAAACTGGCTGAATCAGTTCATATTTCCAGGCCAGCACAGCCAGGATGCTCCGATGTGCTCCTTCCCTGTTTTCTAGTCAGTAAATCACAGATGCTTAGCAGTTATGAAAACATCTTTAGTGCTCCATGACACATGGGATTTCCTTAAGTGTCCTTTATACCTGTGTCAGTTTTCATATTTAATGACTGTGTTAAACTCAGTGTTGGGTTCTCCTTGCAAAAGCTGGGCTACAGGCCAATTTTCCACTTGCTTATAGCAATCCCCTTTTTAAGCTTCTTGATGTTTTCCGTTGGAATAAGAGTTTCTCTTTCTGCACACACAGCAGAGAGAGGCTGATGAAAGAGACATCTTACTCTAAGTATCCTTTGCTGAATGTTTGTCTAGGGTATAGTTTTTACATATTTAATTAACTATGGTCTACTTTAAACTAATATTACATAACTTTAAGTTTTGTGTTAGCATCTCACAGAGATATCTACCAATTCTCCCTTCTCTTTTTGTGCTGGTATTATAATGTTATTTATTTAAATTTTTTAAAAATATAATTTATAGTACAAATGTGCTGTCAAAGAATTCTCTCAGTATTAGTGGGCTTGAAAAAATAAATCTTGCTTTGCATTTTTTTTTTGAAAGGGATTTACAATGGATAGAGAATTCCAGGTCAACTTCTCTTATTTCAGTACTTAAAGGTATTGCACCATTGTCTTTAGCTTGAATAAGTTCTGATGAAAACTTTGATGTTCATTGATGTTCTGTATGCAATGTGTCTTTTATTTGCTGTCTGACTTAAAATTTTGCCTTTATGTTTCATTTTCAGTAGTTTGAATTGAGTATATCTTGGAGATTTTCTTCTGTTTATTTATTTGATATTTATGTACATATTTTTTGGGGTATTTATTCCCTTTGGTATTTCCTCAGCTTCTTGGATCTGTGATTTGTTGTCTGCTGTGGTTTGGATGACTGTGTCCCCACCTCCTCCAAGATCATATGTAGAAATCCTAATGCCCAAGGTGATGGTGTTAGAAGATGGGGTTTGGGAAAGGAAATGAGGTATTGAAAGCAGAACTCTCACAAATGACATTAGTACCCTTCTAGGAGTCCCAAGGGAACTGAGTCATGCCTTCTATCTTTTCATCATTGAGGAAACAGCAAGATGGCACTGTCTGTGGACCAGGAAACGGGCCCTCACCAGACACTGAGGCTGTAGGCAATTTTATCTTAGAATTCCCAGGCTCTATAATTATACAAAATGCATTTCTGGTGCTTATAAACTAACCAGTTTATGGTATTTTTCTTATGGCTTAAATAGACTAAGGCATTGAATTCCATTGAATTTTAAAAAAATTATCCAGTACCCCCCCTTTTTTTTTCAGTCATCCCTCTTAAAATATAAATGTTTTGACCTGTTCTGCCCCTCTTTTCCTTACACAATTTGTTCATGCATGATGTTTAATTTTCCAAGGGAATCTTTAACAAATTAATCATGGTTCTCTTAAGTTTCTATACAGATGTTCCAACATCTGGACCACATCCCCAACTGGTTTTGGGGATTGTTTTCTTTCTCTGTGTTCTTTTGTTTCTTGTTTCCTTGTTGATGTTTTCATGATCAATGTTATGGTTTAGATGTGGTGTCCCTCAAAAGTTCATAAGTTGATTAAAAACCAAACATCTTGTGTCGCGACCCCTTGCCCGCAAGGAAGACGCAACTCAGGAATCTTCTTTCAGCAGTTTATTCAGGCCTTGATTCATGTATCTTCTTCTAGTGACCCCGCCCAAGCACAGCCTAATAAAGCCTCCCGCATACCAATCCCAAGCTGCCACGTGGACCTTTCTCATAGGGTGGGAAGGGATTGCGTGCCAATTCTCCATATTAGGAGTTGTTTATCACAGGCCACAGTGGAAGCCGGCGCCATCTTCTAATGGCGGCCACGGTCTAATTAGAACGGCTCACCACAGTTCCCCCTTCTGTTTTATAAAATAATGCAGGCGAAAGTAGAGGTCCTATCCCACTGTGCAGAACTGGCTGCAATGTATGGTTCAGTCCTAAGGAGGGCCCTTCCCTAGACCTGGTCCCATATC
Source organism: Marmota marmota marmota (assembly GCF_001458135.2). Lineage (NCBI taxonomy): Eukaryota > Metazoa > Chordata > Mammalia > Rodentia > Sciuridae > Marmota > Marmota marmota. The sequence goes on along the minus strand of NW_026000170.1, from coordinate 9,366,076 downwards.
AGCCGACGCCTTTTTTC
>NW_026000170.1:9360463-9363778 GCF_001458135.2 Marmota marmota marmota | reverse complement strand
GGCCATCTAGGGCCAGAAGAAGCGGACTTGAAGATGCGGCACCCATGACACAACAACAAAAGAAGCACAAAAAACAAAAGCAAAATGACACAACAACAAAAGAAACACAGAAAACAAAAGCGAAAGTAAAAGCGAAAGTACACAATGCAGCTGCTGCCCCGCTTTGGTCGCGGATCCCACTTACTTGGGACTAATCCCGCTTTGGTCGCGGATCCCACTCACCTGGGCCTAATCTGGTGCACCACCCCTGATTGCTGAAAGTTCTGGTTCCCGGGTTTCGGCACCACTTGTCGCGACCCCTTGCCCGCAAGGAAGACGCAACTCAGGAATCTTCTTTCAGCAGTTTATTCAGGCCTTGATTCATGTATCTTCTTCTAGTGACCCCGCCCAAGCACAGCCTAATAAAGCCTCCCACATACCAATCCCAAGCTGCCACGTGGACCTTTCTCATAGGGTGGGAAGGGATTGCGTGCCAATTCTCCATATTAGGAGTTGTTTATCACAGGCCACAGTGGAAGCCGGCGCCATCTTCTAATGGCGGCCACGGTCTAATTAGAACGGCTCACCACAATCTTGTGTGAGGCCAGCAGAGACTGAGATAAATAATATTCTTTCTAAAATGGGACAATTCTGTTTTTTTGTAGACTTATTTTAGGGGGCAGGTTTAAGACAATCAAAAAAGGTGTTGTACTGGGCTTGGGCTTTGTCTTCACTATTGTCACCTTCAGTCTAACATAAGTGTTGAAGTCCTCTAGTCTAAATTCTGTGAAAGATAAAAACCAAGTAGCTTGTCAGTTGTCTGCTTTACTCTCAATTTCAGTGTTTCTCTTGGTACCTTGAGCTTAGAAACCCTCTTCCTATATAAAGGGCTAAGGAAAACATTAAAATTCTTCCCTGTTTATGTGCCTACCATGACTTTGCTGATCATTGATGGAATATCTAAAGAATACTAACTTCTTGGTGGGTTTGTCTCAGAAGAACTCAGACTCATTCGCTTCCTCCCTCTGGGGTCTGGCCAGTCTTTGGGGGATGAAGTGTCCTCAAGGGATAGATAGGTCAAGCCAGTTGTTAGAATAGAGCTGTCTTTGTTCTAACTTGTATTTAGAGACTCCCCTGGGAATCCGATTTTGGAATCCCACTTGTGGAGAGGACACTGTGTCCAGTACTTCCCAGTCAGGACCCTGAAAAGCTACCCTGGATTCCCCAGCTACATGGCTTCAAGTGTTGGTATTTCCCTGATTTGCTAATATATTTTCTTTTTCTCTTGCCTATTACTTTTTCTTTTCCTCTGCCTTCCATAAAATAAACAGTATCTTGTATAAAGAGAGTGTCTTTGTTATCTATGGATCTGACCTGCCAAATTGAGCAGCTGCACACACATGGTAATACACCCAACTCTTGTCCCCCCTCAACAGTAGATTCTGTTGCATGTTGCTCAATGTTATTGTTTGGATGTGGTGTCCCCCAAAAGTTCATGTGTAAGACAATGTAAGAAGATTTGGAGGAGAAATGATTGGCCTTAACCTAATCTATGAATTAATCCCTCATGGAATTAACCAAGTGGTAACTGGAGGCAGGTGGGGTGTGGCTGGAGGAAGTAGTTCATTGGGGGCGTGGCTATCTTTCTCACACCATTGATGTTTGTGAAGAATAGCCCATCAGTAGGTACAGATTACATCTGTAGACTCTATGTGTTCCATGGTCTCTTGGAAACCTACATGCACTTTGTAGTAATTCATTATTGTCATGGTTTGGATATGCGGTGTCCCCCAAAAACTCACATGTGAGACAATGCAAGAAGTTTCAGAGGAGAAATGATTGGACTGTGAGAGTCTGAAACCAATCTGTAAATTAATCCCTGATGGGATTAACTGAGTGGTAACTAGAGGCAGGTGGGGTGCGGCTGAAGAAAGTGGTTAATTGGGGGCGTGGCTATGGTATATACTTTTTAAAATCTAGAGCTGGATCTCTCTCTGCTTCTTGATCACCATGATGTGAGCCACTTTCTTCTGCCATCCTCTCCCACCATGATGTTCAGCCTCACCTCCAGACCTGAGGAATGGAGCCAGCCTTCTCTGGACTAAGACCTCTGAAACTGTGAGTCTTGGAATAAACTTTTCCTCCCTTACAGTTCCTTTAGTCACAGCAGCAAAAAAGCTGGCTAAAACAATAATTTTAGCTGAATTCTTCTTACCAGTTTCCAGGTGTACTTGGACAGAAACAAGTAGCCAAGGGTTCTGAATCTCCTTGGAAACCTATCTATCATTAAATTGGTTAAATTTTTGATTGATTGTTTACCCTGGGAACTCAGCCCTCTGTTGGATACCAGCATATTAACTGATTATTCATTGCAGTAAAATCCAAGTACACATTATTGACAGTGTCTTCATTCTAGTCAAAAACTGATACATATTATGACTGCACATCATACATCCTAGAGTTTTTAATGAACATTTCATTTTTAAAATATCTTTTACATATATCCCACACTATTAATCATATATCACAATCAATGAACCAATGTTGATGAATGATTATTAACTAAAGTTCATATTTCATTCACTTTTTCTTATTTTTTTAAATCTAATTGCTGTTTCTCTTGCAAGATTCCATCCAAGACATGACATTTATTTAATTGTTATCTCTCTCTCTCTCTCTAGATGACAATGGTAGTTTTGATGATGATGGTCAATATTTTGTAAAAATGTCCCCTAATTTTTATTTTTTGTATTGTTGTCCTCATGATTACTTTGCAATAAAGTGTTTTGGGGAGGTAAGAACCATTTTCATCATATCATATCAATGGTACTATCTATGAATATGATCTATCAGGGTTGATATTAACCTTGATCTTTCAACTAAGGTGACATTTGTCAAGTTACCCTATTGTGAAATTAATTTTTTTTGTCCTTTTCATACTATTGAGAAGTAAATCACTAAACAAGCCTCTTACCTAGGGAGTGAAGAGTTATGCTTCTGGAAGGTAAAGTATGTACATAAATTATGATTCTTCTACAGGGTGAGTTGTGTGTGTGTGTGTGTGTATGTGTGTGTGTGTCTTGTCTGATAGGTATTCATTTTATACTTTGGGTTATAATCCAATGCTATTTTTGCTTTATTCTGCTGGTCAAAGTGCTTTAGATTTGACCATGGGGGACTCCTTTAGTTGTCTCCTATACTCACTTTATATGCTGCCATCCTGAAGGTATGGATTTGTTTAACTATATTCATCATTTATTTTTAAAAATTGTGTTTTATGTGAAGTAGAAAGATTTTGTATATATAATTATATACAATTATATATATATATATACT
>NW_026000170.1:9354871-9355957 GCF_001458135.2 Marmota marmota marmota | reverse complement strand
TATATATATATTATATAATATATATAAAATCTTTCTAGATAGTATTAGATTATAACCCAAAGTGTCAAATAAATATCTGAGTCAATTTAAACATACCCAAACATAGACAAACATAAACAACAAATACACACACACCCGAATATATATATATATATATATATATATATATATATATATATATGTATATGTATATATATATACATACACCTGTGATTGGTATAGATACACACACACACTCACACATATAATGGATATTGGTATTGAAATTGGATATTTAATAATCCATAATTTTTTAACTTATATTAAGTGTCAACACATGATGAGCTAAATTTATATAGATATTCTCCCTTTAAGGATTTTACTCAGATCTTTGTGTTTACTATTTTTTTAGCTAATCTCATGATTTTGTATTACTTTAGCTTTATAACTCATTTTAATATTCTAGATTTTGCCTAAAAGATTCTGCTAAAATATATTCACAAAGATTATCAGTAATTTCATGTTTGATACATATCTCAATTTGTTTTCAAATCATAGTACCCAGAAGAAAATTTTCAGGAACAAAGGAAAATTTTAATATTACAGTGGAGACCAATTTAATAATGGTATAGAACCAGAAGCAGGTCTTGATTCTCAATGCCCAGATTGGGTGGCAGAATGAAGGATTGCCTGGGTATCTATGATGCACATTCCTGCTTCCTAAAACATTTAAACTTTTATTTAAAAGCAAGGACATTACAGGATGCCATTTTAGTAGATAAACTTTGACATATTATTAAATAGTCATTGTTAAACTACTAAAAATATATTTTAACCTATTGTATATATATTGGAGATGCCAAATAATTTTCTACTTTCTTGCCTGTTTTATGTAGTTCTAACTTTAAATAATGAGAAGAAGCCATCTGATTGTTAATCTTCCTAAGGATTAAGGTTATGAAAGGTGAAAAATATATAAATATGAAATAGAAAAGCTGAACAGAATATTTAGTACATACAATCATCCTGGAAATTTTATATATATATAATAAACTTTATATTATATATAATATAAACTTTATATTATATATAATATAAACTTTATAT
>NW_026000170.1:9348924-9353847 GCF_001458135.2 Marmota marmota marmota | reverse complement strand
TATATATATATATATATATATATATATATATATATATATATATATATAAATTTATGAAATGAGAAAACTCAGTTGCTGTAGAAGAAAATGAAGTGATGTGACTCACGATGGAGCTAAGTCAGCATGTCTTCAAAAGCAAATCCTGCCTGTCTATTGTGTGTATTAGCAAATGTAAAGCTTTTGAGGAAAATCAAAATGTGGTCTCTGTCCTTCTGAAAGGTGTTTCTGACTTGTGGGGAGGACAAATCTTGTACAGATTAACTATTAAAAATCGGAGCTCTCAATGTAACCTGCTACATCCTGGAAATTGTGAAGATTACTTCTCCAGCTCTCTTCACCAATGTTTAGCTTCAGTGATGTCACACAATTTTCTCTACTTCCCTGAAAGATTATATGTTTCCCATTATTGATTCTCACTTCCTTTTGTTCCCTCCTCTTTATCTCCATTTCTCCACTCTGCTCAGCTTTCTATTCATGTGAGGCTACTGTGATGTTCTTGTTTTCTTTGCCACCTCTCTGTTTCTTACACCACTAACAAAACTTCTGCTACCTTCTTTTCCATTTCATTACCTGGATAAAACAGTTACTAAATGTATACAGTTTCTGATTATCAAACATTTCTGTTTGGATCATATTTTAATATATACTCTTGATCAAATTTTATACTCATTGATCAAATTTATATACATTAAACACCAGAGACAAACTTAGGAAACAAAGGTGAGATTGTTAGAAAGAAATGATCCTTGACTTCAACAGAACCATAATAAAACCCGTAAATCCATTTACTCCTTTCTTTAATCCACAGATATTGTGAGATTTGGGGACCTTCCCTAAATTTATAAAATGAGAAAATTAATTACCATATGGCAAAGATAAACAGCTCATGGTATATAATAGATATTGTCAGCCTGGATTCAGACCCAGGAAATAGATTTATGATTCTGGCATGTAGAATAAGATGCAAGATATGGTTGGGATAGTAGAAATGATTTATTTGGAGGTTATAATAGCCCCTAGCCAGTCTCCAGCTTCAACTTGGCCCCAGCCAGCTCTATTTTGCCCCCTGAACCATTTCTATAGGCCTTTCTTATATACAGGCCAGACAAAGAAGGTCCACTACAAACAGGTTATAACAGTGGGCACATGTTCACAAGAAAATGTTTATAACCTTGAGTACACATACTGAATCACAGTGTTTATGATCTTGACGACACATTAAATCATAGCCTGCCAGAAGCCTCAGTGATGGAGCCTATCTGTAGCCATTTTGAGTCTACCCTACAACTATGCAGATATTTATTGAGCTTTATCTGATTATTTAATGAAGTGACCTAAGGAAACATTTACATAGAAAAATAAAGTTGTGTTTAGGAAAAAAAAATGGAGACAATTACTAACATGAAATAGATGGAAAAATTATTGTAGAAAGATGATACTGATATTTATTAGTTTAAAATATTCTATAACGAAAAGACTACATTTTGTTTTTTTTAATGGATGAAAGCAAAACTGTGCATAATTTGGATCTATTCCTAAAGGAATTATGAAACCTTGTTTCTATAAACATTTTAAGAAAACAATGTAGAAATTATTGCTTGTATAGAATTAGAATAGTCTTATGTGAGGGCAGGCACTTAACATTGGGCCTAATGTCCTCATTAAATACATGTAGCTCTTTGCATCTAAACCTTTCTTTTATCTTCTTTGACATCTCTATTTATAAAATGTTAAAATTTGGGTGAAAGAAATAATTCCCCAAAGTAATACCAGGATATGCAATGCTAACTTTCATAAATAGTCTTTTTGCTCTGTAGATTGGAACATAAAATATATTGAAATATAAAAATATTGTTCCTGATGTAGAGAACTCATGAATTTTAAATATTTTAGATATGCCACTCATTTAATACTTTAAACAAATGCAGCATTTCTCAAAAAATACATTTTAAGTTCTGGAAGAGAGGAAAAGAGCTATGGTCTCCTCTACATTTACATATAATGTTTGCATATTGAATAGCACACTTTGAGAGCCACCAGCTAACTGTAGGCTTTGAAGTCTCCCTTAAAGGCATATCTTAAAGATGTATATATTTATTATACACAAGGACTTCTTTTGCACATGTGGTAACATTTGAATAGAAAACAGTCTTTAATGAAAGTACATAAATAATCCAGTGTTCTATAACATTGAATGGAGTCAAATGCTATAACCATCAAGCAAGAAAATCTGAATATAGTCCTTGCCTCTGGATTTGGTCAGTAGACTAGATGTCCTGATCATTTAAAATGAAAATTGCCAGAGATTTGGGGACAGTCATATTTTTTTAAATGAGACTTCATTTAAATATAGTTTAATGATATTTTTTAAAATGAGACATCACTAAAATATAGTTTAATGATATTAAAATCATTATATCATTAAAACACAGTTAATATATTGAAATACATAGGCACTTTGATAGCATTCAAAAGATTTTTTTTTTTTTTTGCTCCAAAGACATCACAATTAATAGGGAAACCCTGAAAAGAGTTTTCTGCTAGAGACATGGCCAAAAGAAAGATGCCTTCTATCATCATTGTTTACTTTGTTGCTATTATGCAGTGTAATGAGATAAACAGAAGTTTGAATAAATAGAAGTTGGAAATTTCGAATAGTAGTTGTGACTAGGAATATTAGTTTTTATAAACCCACAAACCACAAAAATATTCTTATTTATTCATATACTAGTTGATTGTACAAATAGTGTACACGATTAAATAGTATTTATATATGCAACTTACTTGAATTAGACAATAACAGAAGAAAATATTCCATTTTTAGAAGTAGCAAGCACAACACTAAAATATCAGTTCATTTGGTGCTGTTATAACAGAGTGTCTAATTCAGTAATGTATAAAGAACAGGAAAGTATTTTCTCATGATTCTGGAGGCTAGGAAGTTCAAGGTCAAGATACCAGTGTTCGGTGTCTGTTAAGGGTATTCTTTCTGCATTCTCACATGGATAAGGAAGAAGGACAACAGAGCAAATTTGTCAAAAGCCAAGTGAAGCCTCTTCAATAAGAGTCTTCATCCCATTCATCAGAAGGGGTCCTCTTGCCCTAGTCAATTCTCAAAGGGCCTACCTCTTAATATTATTACATTGGAGTATCTAAATTTTGGAGAGAACACATTCAAACCATAGATAGCATCACACAAAAAATTTCAAGAAATATATTAATGAAAATTTCAGATTTTCTTCATATCAAAAGTTATTGAGGGAAATTTGAACAAATATGAAAATAAAGTTCCCAAGAAAAATCAAGAAGTGTATAGAAATACTCTCAAGCTAGAAATTACTGAGGAGGACTAATACAATTTGGTAATGAAATCCAATATTTCAAATTTCCAGTATTTAAAACTTTGTAGTAGTGATGCATGAATTGGCAGCTCAGACAATGGAGCAAAATGTTAAATGCATATATATACACAAATTCAGATGTAAATTTGGTATATGCTGGAGGGATAATCTGATTACTATTACTGTATAGCAAAATATCCCCCCAATTTTTTTTTCTTTTTTTCTTTTTTTATATCCCCCAAATTAACAACTTAAAAATTATAATTATCATCACTGACAATTTCTGTGGGATAGAAATTTGGGAGCATCTTAGCTGTGTAGTTCTGCCTCTGGCTAGTCCTAGGATCATCTCAAAAGTGTCTTCATGCATATGCTGGTACCTGAGTTGACAGCTTTGTTAATGGACAAGTCAGAACTTCACATGACCTTCTATCTCTTCAGTTGGTTCCCTGACCATTGCAGTGTCATAGTAGTCAGACTTCTTAATTGGTTGCTCAAAGCCCCAAATGCACATTTCCTGAGATAGGAAGCCAGGAGGAAGCCATGTTGCCTTTTATTTCCTAAGTTACAGAGCAGCACATCCCTCTTATTCTATTGGTTGAGATAAGTAACGCTGGTCTGCCTTGGTGCAGGGGAGAGAACATAGACACTTGTTCTCAACAAAATAGTATCAACATCTCTCTTAAGAATATTGTGCAGCTAATTTTGGAAATTGCAGTCTTCTACAAGAGATTATTTCAAATTAAATAGAAAAAGACAAAGTATGCCATAAATGGTTTGGAGAGCTTATTGGGAGATATACATCCATGTTTAACAATAATATGCCAGGAAATTTACAGAATATGGACTGTTTAAATATAAAATTATATAGTTATATATTACTACAGGAAAATGATGAGCACTCCTTTTCAATGCCAATTACTACTCACATGCTATTTAAAAATCTCCATGAGTCTGATAACAAAAATAAATCTTTTTATAGTTTTTAAGGATAGTGAAAGATAAATGCAAATAGTGGCAGCGTTATAAAAAATGTTTGCAACTCCTGTCATGGGCAGAAGTCTTACATTTCTGATCCTCTAAAATCATAAGATTAATAACCAATGGAAGAATATGGGAGAAGAAATTTAAAAAGTATCAGTGAAAATATTCCTTATACATATGGAAAGCTATTGAATTTTATATATAATGAGAAAGAACATTAAAAGTATATTGAGAATCCCCAGTTGACCTGTAAGACTGGTTTCATTTGAAAATTTATTGGCATGTAGTGCTGGTGAGTCCTACGGAGAAAAAGGAATATGTTGCTTTTGAATATGTAATTTCCTAGGAAGAGTCTTTGGCCAATTTATTTCAAAATTGCAATTGACTCCACTTTTTTTCCTCAGGGAATATATTTGTGGTAGGTAAGACTCTAAGATCTCCAATGGCTCATGTCTTTCTATAATCCAGGATTCTTGGGTATAGATAGAAAGAAAGAAAGAAAGAAAGAAAGAAAGAAAGAAAGAAAGAAAGAAAGAAAGAAAGAAAGAAAGAAAGAAATTATATATTCTTTCTTTCTTTTCTTTTTTTTTTTTTTTTT
>NW_026000170.1:9343571-9348899 GCF_001458135.2 Marmota marmota marmota | reverse complement strand
CTTTTTTTTTTTTTTTTGTATAGAGGATTGAACTTTGGGTCACTCAACCACTGAGCCACATATCCAGCCCTTTTTATATTTTATTTTGAGACAGAGTCTCACTAAGTTGCTTAGGGCCTTGCTAAATTGCTGAGGCTACCTTTAAACTCACAATCCTCCTGCCTCATCCTCAGGAGCCTCTGGGATTATAGGTGTATACCACCATACCCAGCTATAATTTGCTCTTTAACTAATAAAAATATGGTAAAAATTATGAGATATACCTTCTGTGATTATATTCAGTTGGAATTCAGTGGTAAAGAAATATACAGATGTAATTAAAGCTTGGAATTAGTCAATATTAAGTTAATCTAAGGTGAAGCTAATTTTAAACTAATCTAATGTGAAGTTGTCCTGGGAGGAACTGATCTAGTCAAGCAAGCTCTTTAAAAGAGGATCTAGAGGAAGTAAGACAGAGAAGGAGTCAGAGACTCTCCTTTACTATGCTTAAGTAAGCAACCATGAATTTTACTACTACAAGGCTCTGAATTCTGCTAACAACCAAGCTTATAAAAGGATTTCAGGCTCCAGATGCAAAACAGCTAGATGGATTAAGTCTTTGTGTGCACCTGAATAGAGGGTCAGACTCTTCCATGCTGGATTCCTGATTCACAGAAACTATGAGATAATAAATAAATGATTTTTTAAGCTTCTAAACTTTTGACCATTTTTATATGGCAATAGAAGACTAATAAAACATTTCTTGCATAAATGTGCACACATGCAAATTGATGTAGATTAGGCTTCTTGTTATTGCATTGCTTATAAGTGTGATATTTAAACCAAGCTAGAAGTTCATCCATAAGATGCTGTGTAAATAAATGATGGCCAATCTATTCCATGGAATACTATAAAATTTAAAATAGAATTAAGAAATTCATTATTTATTGAAATGCAAAATCTCCAAAATATATTAAGTGAAAAAAGAGCAAGATGAAGAATAGCATGAATAGTATAAAAGGTAGAAAAAAGAAATTAGATTTGCATTTGTTCACATACAAATCAAAAATAACAGTAATCATGTAGTATGGCAATTGGGATCTGATTGGAAAGAGCATGCAGGAGGTAACATTTTTAATATTAGTGTACTATTTTTAATTCCTTTAATATGGTTATGACTACCAGATTGGATAAATTCTAAGTATATAGGTTTATTTAGCTCTAGAAGTCCAAAAACATGGCACCAGCATCTGCTTAGCATCTGGTGGGGGTTTTACTGCAGGGTCATGACATGGCAAGAAACAGAGAAAGCTACCCTAAGAGAGCTCATTTTTAGGCTGGGCATATTGGCACATGCCTGTAATCCCAATGGTTCGGGAGGCTGAGGCAGAAGTATTGCAAGTTCAAAGCCAGCCTCAGCAACTTAGTGAGACCCTGTCTCAAAAGAAATACATAAAAAGGGTTGGGGATGTGGTTCAGGGTTAAGCGTATCTGGGTTCAATTGCTGGCACAAAAAAGAAAAAAAGAAAAGCTCATTTTTTAATATCAAAACCACTCCCTCACTAATCTATGAATCCTCATGACTTCAATCAGCTATTAAAAGTATCACCTTTTAATATCTTTCAATGACACTCAAATCACAACATGAGTTTTGGTAGGAATATGTAAACCCTAGCAATTATTTATTTCAAAATTGTAATAAAATATTTTAAATGCTAAAAAAATAAGAATGTTTAATACACAATAAAATTTTATAGACTATCAAAACAGAAAAAGTAATGCATTAACAAGAAATGTGCAGGCCAAAATGACTAAAAAAAAAGCACAATAGAAGAGAGCAGACAGAAAAGAAAGATACAAGGATCAGGGGTGATAAACAGTATGTTGTTGGATGTTTGGTTTATATTAAAACACTAGAAATGGGTAGACACCTGCAGTCAAGAAACAGTATATATTTTGAAGCCAGGTGAGTGTTGAGAGGTATGATAGGGGGTACAATGAGCCTGGGAATGGTCAAAGAGAAACAGTGGATTATTGCAGTACTCTGTGCTAGAAAATACTGTGGTCTCATCATGCAAACTCTATTCTCACCTCTTAAACCCAACCATTATTTACCTTGCCCACAGTGACATTTTATTAATCATTTCCAGAAAGCTTTTTTTCTAAGTTATACATCAGGATTTGATATAACAACTATTGACATTATTTGACAACAATGCTGGTAACATTGGTGAATTCCCAGTGTCTACACTTGAGGGATCTCATAGCTGTGCATCTATTTAGCATCTCTAAATACTAGTTCCCTGACATGGCTCTTATTGCCAGAGTGATTCTGACTGTAGTTTTAGAAACAAAACCATGCCAATATAATATATAGATGATTTCATTGTTTGCTAAGTGAGAAAATTTGGGCCTTTAAAACACTGAAACTTTGGAGACATTTCAAAAGTGCTTTTCATTTTAAAAGCACTTCTGTGACTTTGGTTTATGACAAAGGCATTGCCAGAATAATGATATCTGCAAATCAAGCACAAAGAATGTGACCAATAAAATTGCTTTGGCTTATTCAGTCTTATCTGGGAACTGTTTCCATGCTGGGAAACTGTAGGGAATATGTCTGATGCTAATGTTGTATGGATCATGTTCATTACCGTTAAAGAGCCAGCTCTGCACTCCCCCACCCCCACCCCCAATAAAATAAAATAAAATAAAATAAAAAGAAACAAAGGATCCAGGGGTATTTTTATTCTCCATAATTCATTCTAACTTCCTACTGTTTAAGCTGCCACTTGGGAGTCATTATGCACTGTGGGGACTATGTTCCTATAGCAGGCCACTGGGGAATTCTGTGGTGTGCTGTGATTTCAAAATACCTCTGGAGAAAGGAGGGAGGGAATGCAGCTTAGAAAGTATTTCCTTTTTCTCAAGGTAGCATGCACACTATGGGAATTAGATCCAACAAAATTATCGTGACAAAAAAGAACTTCAAAAATACAAAGGAGTATTCCTAGAGTGTGAAACAGGAACTTGAAAAAACCTCTCATTTTTCTATGTAAGGTATTGTTATAATAAAAACAAATCCCCATGGTTCTTTGAACAAAAACATTAGCATGATTCTTTCATGAATCTGTGGGTAATTCTCAAGAGTGATATGCCTTGTTTGCAATGAGGTTGGTTCTTGATAAAAATGTATGTCTGATGTTAGTGACTTTTGTTTTCTCTTACTTTTGTTGATTAGTCTACCTAGAGGCTTGTCAACTGTATTAATTTCTTCAAAGAAACATTTTTTGTTTCATTGATTTTATCTTTTATTTCCTATTTTCAATTTTATTTATTTGTGCTCAAGCTTTTATTATATTTTTCTTCTGGTTTTAGTCATATATTACTTTTTCCCTCTAGATCCCTAAAGTGAAGGCTTAGAGTATTGATTGTATTTTTCTTTTTTCCCTAATATATACATTTAATTCTATAAAATTCTAAATATTGCTTTACTATCTCCTGTACATTTGTATGGGTTTTATATTTATTTTTATTCAGTTAAATATTTTTAAAATATTTATTTTTTTTGGTTTTAGGTGAACATAATATATTTTATTTTTATGTGGTGCTGAGGATTGAACCCAGCGCCTCATGCATGCTAGGTGAGCACTCTACCCTTAAGCCACAACCCCATCCCCTCAGTTAAAATATTTTTAAAAACTTATTTCTTCCTTAATCCATGTGCTATATTAAATATCTTGTTTTTTCACCAAATGTTTGGTCTTTTCCATCTGTCTTTCTGTGACTGATTTCTAGTTCAATTTCATTATGCTCTGAAGATATTTTATGTGATTTAAATCTTTAAGAAATAGTTAAGATGTGTTTCATAGACTTGACTATGGTCTATTTTGGTGAACTTTTATGCGACTTTGATAAGAATATGTATCCAAATTTTGTTGAATAAACTTCAAATATCAATTAGATCAAATTAATTGATAGCTTTGCTTACATCAAAGATATCTACTCAGTTTTGGCTTGTTTGATCAATTCTTGATTTTAAGTATTTACTTTGGGTTTAGTCTTTTGCAGTTTGAATATGACAAGGTATAGATTATATCATGTTTATCATTATGTGTGTTTTCTAAATTTCATCAATAAATAGTTTTGTGTCCGGTACGGTTTAAATATGAAATGTTCCTCAAAGGGTTTTGTGTGAGACAATGCAAGAAAGTTTATAGAGTGGAAGTGATTAGATTATGATAGTCTTAACCTAATCCATGCCTTGGTCCACTTGAATGAATAAACTGGGTGGTAACTGTAGGCAGGGTGTGGCTGGAGGAGGTAGATCACAATGCTGTGCCTATAGGATGTATATTTTTCCTTGGTAAGTGGAGCTCCTTTCTCTCTCTGTTTCCTTATTGCCATTTCCGCTGCTGCTTTCCTCTGCCAAACCCTTCTGCCTCAAATGTTCAGCCTCACCTTGGCCCCAGAGCAATGGACTCCTCAGATTAGGGACTGAGACCTTTGAAATTATGAGTGCCACACAAACTTTTTCTCTTCAAAAGTTTTGTTTACCAGATCTTTTAGTCAAAGTGGTGGAAAATCCAATTAAAATCGTGTCTGTCATTACTTTTGGAAAAATTCTTATTGTTAGGTGTTATTTAGTAAGGAACATGCCGCAGTCCGGCTGCAGCAGAATAATCAGGGGGGTGACGAATAACTTGTGTACGTTGATACAGCAGGAGTAGGAGCCGTTTATTGCAGGACAGGAGCAGTATTTGTACATTCCACACAGCTTATCTAATTAGCATAAACTAGATACATCAGTCAACCAATCAGGAATCTCTACACTTAATGGCTCGGTTTTGTTACTTCTCAAACCACTCCCTCTGACATTTTGCCAGGCACCATCCAGACTTGTTTACGAACTCTAACATTCCCCTGGCAAAATGCCAGGTGTTATTTTGACTTGTTTACAGACTCTAACATTTCCCCCTTTTGTTTAATTTAAATAACGACCATAGTGGTTTTTACAGAAACACCATAAATAACCTGCTACAAACAGAAAGGGAGGATACAAAATGCCACAATACCAAGCCAATTGATGGCTCCATGCAAGAAGCCCTTGGAAAAATTATACCAGCTATGACACTGTTAGCAAAGATACCGAGTTACAATTTGTTATAGATTACAGTTTGTTGTCTCAGTCCAGGTAAAGCAGTGTCTCAATAGATTAACTCACAGTCCAGGTAAATTCTGCAGGCAGCTAGCTTAAATCACAGTCCAGGTAAGTTCTGCAGGCAACTAGCTTGATCCAAGTTTCGTCCGTTTCTCAGCCGAAGTCTCCTCCGGTTTTCAGCAACACTGGAA